>NC_088775.1:58361244-58457856 GCF_954871325.1 Gordionus sp. m RMFG-2023 | reverse complement strand
TAATGATATAAAAATATTTAAAATTACGTTTAAATGTTAGCCTTTTCCTTCTGAATGTTTTCGCGATAAAAAATATATTTATCATACCGGAAGCGTAAAATAATACATCCAAGCATTTTTGGATAAGAAATTTAATTCTGAGTTTAATGATATAAAAATATTTAAAATTACGTTTAAAATGTTAGACTTTTCCTTCTGAATGTTTTAGCGACAAAAAATATATTTATCATACCGGAAGCGTAAAATAATACATCCAAGCATTTTTGGATAAGAAATTTAATTCTGAGTTTAATGATATAAAAATATTTAAAATTACGTTTAAATGTTAGCCTTTTCCTTCTGAATGTTTTCGCGATAAAAAATATATTTATCATACCGGAAGCGTAAAATAATACATCCAAGCATTTTTGGATAAGAAATTTAATTCTGAGTTTAATGATATAAAAATATTTAAAATTACGTTTAAAATGTTAGCCTTTTCCTTCTGAATGTTTTAGCGACAAAAAATATATTTATCATACCGGAAGCGTAAAATAATACATCCAAGCATTTTTGGATAAGAAATTTAATTCTGAGTTTAATGATATAAAAATATTTAAAATTACGTTTAAAATGTTAGCCTTTTCCTTCTGAATGTTTTAGCGACAAAAAATATATTTATCAATGTTTTCGCGATAAAAAATATATTTATCATACCGGAAGCGTAAAATAATACATCCAAGCATTTTTGGATAAGAAATTTAATTCTGAGTTTAATGATATAAAAATATTTAAAATTACGTTTAAAATGTTAGCCTTTTCCTTCTGAAAGTTTTCGCGACAATAAAATATATTTATCATACCGGAAGCGTAAAATAATACATCCAAGCATTTTTGGATAAGAAATTTAATTCTGAGTTTAATGATATAAAAATATTTAAAATTACGTTTAGATTGTTAGTCTTTTCCTTCTGAATGTTTTCGCGATAAAAAATATATTTATCATACCGGAAGCGTAAAATAATACATCCAAGCATTTTTGGATAAGAAATTTAATTCTGAGTTTAATGATATAAAAATATTTAAAATTACGTTTAAATGTTAGCCTTTTCCTTCTGAATGTTTTCGCGATAAAAAATATATTTATCATACCGGAAGCGTAAAATAATACATCCAAGCATTTTTGGATAAGAAATTTAATTCTGAGTTTAATGATATAAAAATATTTAAAATTACGTTTAAATGTTAGCCTTTTCCTTATGAATGTTTTAGCGACAAAAAATATATTTATCATACCGGAAGCGTAAAATAATACATCCAAGCATTTTTGGATAAGAAATTTAATTCTGAGTTTAATGATATAAAAATATTTAAAATTACGTTTAAATGTTAGCCTTTTCCTTCTGAATGTTTTCGCGATAAAAAATATATTTATCATACCGGAAGCGTAAAATAATACATCCAAGCATTTTTGGATAAGAAATTTAATTCTGAGTTTAATGATATAAAAATATTTAAAATTATGTTTAAAATGTTAGCCTTTTCCTTCTGAATGTTTTAGCGACAAAAAATATATTTATCATACCGGAAGCGTAAAATAATACATCCAAGCATTTTTGGATAAGAAATTTAATTCTGAGTTTAATGATATAAAAATATTTAAAATTACGTTTAAAATGTTAGTCTTTTCCTTCTGAAAGTTTTCGCGACAATAAAATATATTTATCATACCGGAAGCGTAAAATAATACATCCAAGCATTTTTGGATAAGAAATTTAATTCTGAGTTTAATGATATAAAAATATTTAAAATTACGTTTAAAATGTTAGCCTTTTCCTTCTGAAAGTTTTCGCGACAATAAAATATATTTATCATATCGGGAAGCGTAAAATAATACATCTAAGCATATTTGGATAGGAAATTTAAATCTGAGTTTAATGATAAAATATTTAACATTACGTTTAAAATGTTAGCCTTTTCCTTGTGAATGTTTTAGCTTCAAAAAATATATTTATCATACCGGAAGCGTAAAATAATACATCCAAGCATTTTTGGATAAGAAATTTAATTCTGAGTTTAATTATATAAAAATATTTAAAATTACGTTTAAAATGTTAGCCTTTTCCTTCTGAAAGTTTTCGCGACAAAAAATATATTTATCATACCAGAAGCGTAAAATAATACATCCAAGCATTTTTGGATAAGAAATTTAATTCTGAGTTTAATGATATATAAATAAATTACGTTTAGAATGTTAGCCTTTTCCTTCTGAAAGTTTTCGCGACAAAAAATATATTTATCATACCGGAATCGTAAAATAATACATCGAAGCATTTTTGGATAAGAAATTTAATTCTGAGTTTAATGATATAAAAATATTTAAAATTACGTTTAAAATGTTAGCCTTTTCCTTCTGAAAGTTTTCGCGACAAAAAATATATTTATCATACCAGAAGCGTAAAATAATACATCCAAGCATTTTTGGATAAGAAATTTAATTCTGATTTTAATGATATAAAAATATTTAAAATTACGTTTAAAATGTTAGCCTTTTCCTTCTGAATGTTTTAGCGACAAAAAATATATTTATCATACCGGAAGCGTAAAATAATACATCCAAGCATTTTTGGATAAGAAATTTAATTCTGAGTTTAATGATATAAAAATATTTAAAATTACGTTTAAAATGTTAGCCTTTTCCTTCTGAATGTTTTCGCGATAAAAAATATATTTATCATACCGGAAGCGTAAAATAATACATCCAAGCATTTTTGGATAAGAAATTTAATTCTGAGTTTAATGATATAAAAATATTTAAAATTACGTTTAAAATGTTAGCCTTTTCCTTCTGATAGTTTTCGCGACAATAAAATATATTTATCATACCGGAAGCGTAAAATAATACATCCAAGCATTTTTGGATAAGAAATTTAATTCTGAGTTTAATGATATAAAAATATTTAAAATTACGTTTAAAATGTTAGCCTTTTCCTTCTGAAAGTTTTCGCGACAATAAAATATATTTATAATACCAGAAGCGTAAAATAATACATCCAAGCATTTTTGGATAAGAAATTTAATTCTGAGTTTAATGATATAAAAATATTTAAAATTACGTTTAAATGTTAGCCTTTTCCTTCTGAATGTTTTCGCGATAAAAAATATATTTATCATACCGGAAGCGTAAAATAATACATCCAAGCATTTTTGGATAAGAAATTTAATTCTGAGTTTAATGATATAAAAATATTTAAAATTACGTTTAAAATGTTAGTCTTTTCCTTCTGAATGTTTTAGCGACAAAAAATATATTTATCATACCGGAAGCGTAAAATAATACATCCAAGCATTTTTGGATAAGAAATTTAATTCTGAGTTTAATGATATAAAAATATTTAAAATTACGTTTAAAATGTTAGCCTTTTCCTTCTGAATGTTTTAGCGACAAAAAATATATTTATCAATGTTTTCGCGATAAAAAATATATTTATCATACCGGAAGCGTAAAATAATACATCCAAGCATTTTTGGATAAGAAATTTAATTCTGAGTTTAATGATATAAAAATATTTAAAATTACGTTTAAAATGTTAGCCTTTTCCTTCTGAAAGTTTTCGCGACAATAAAATATATTTATCATACCGGAAGCGTAAAATAATACATCCAAGCATTTTTGGATAAGAAATTTAATTCTGAGTTTAATGATATAAAAATATTTAAAATTACGTTTAGATTGTTAGTCTTTTCCTTCTGAATGTTTTCGCGATAAAAAATATATTTATCATACCGGAAGCGTAAAATAATACATCCAAGCATTTTTGGATAAGAAATTTAATTCTGAGTTTAATGATATAAAAATATTTAAAATTACGTTTAAATGTTAGCCTTTTCCTTCTGAATGTTTTCGCGATAAAAAATATATTTATCATACCGGAAGCGTAAAATAATACATCCAAGCATTTTTGGATAAGAAATTTAATTCTGAGTTTAATGATATAAAAATATTTAAAATTACGTTTAAATGTTAGCCTTTTCCTTATGAATGTTTTAGCGACAAAAAATATATTTATCATACCGGAAGCGTAAAATAATACATCCAAGCATTTTTGGATAAGAAATTTAATTCTGAGTTTAATGATATAAAAATATTTAAAATTACGTTTAAATGTTAGCCTTTTCCTTCTGAATGTTTTCGCGATAAAAAATATATTTATCATACCGGAAGCGTAAAATAATACATCCAAGCATTTTTGGATAAGAAATTTAATTCTGAGTTTAATGATATAAAAATATTTAAAATTACGTTTAAAATGTTAGCCTTTTCCTTCTGAATGTTTTAGCGACAAAAAATATATTTATCATACCGGAAGCGTAAAATAATACATCCAAGCATTTTTGGATAAGAAATTTAATTCTGAGTTTAATGATATAAAAATATTTAAAATTACGTTTAAAATGTTAGCCTTTTCCTTCTGAAAGTTTTCGCGACAATAAAATATATTTATCATACCGGAAGCGTAAAATAATACATCCAAGCATTTTTGGATAAGAAATTTAATTCTGAGTTTAATGATATAAAAATATTTAAAATTACGTTTAAAATGTTAGTCTTTTCCTTCTGAAAGTTTTCGCGACAATAAAATATATTTATCATACCGGAAGCGTAAAATAATACATCCAAGCATTTTTGGATAAGAAATTTAATTCTGAGTTTAATGATATAAAAATATTTAAAATTACGTTTAAAATGTTAGCCTTTTCCTTCTGAAAGTTTTCGCGACAATAAAATATATTTATCATATCGGGAAGCGTAAAATAATACATCTAAGCATATTTGGATAGGAAATTTAAATCTGAGTTTAATGATAAAATATTTAACATTACGTTTAAAATGTTAGCCTTTTCCTTGTGAATGTTTTAGCTTCAAAAAATATATTTATCATACCGGAAGCGTAAAATAATACATCCAAGCATTTTTGGATAAGAAATTTAATTCTGAGTTTAATTATATAAAAATATTTAAAATTACGTTTAAAATGTTAGCCTTTTCCTTCTGAAAGTTTTCGCGACAAAAAATATATTTATCATATCGGGAAGCGTAAAATAATACATCTAAGCATATTTGGATAGGAAATTTAAATCTGAGTTTAATGATAAAATATTTAACATTACGTTTAAAATGTTAGCCTTTTCCTTGTGAATGTTTTAGCTTCAAAAAATATATTTATCATACCAGAAGCGTAAAATAATACATCCAAGCATTTTTGGATAAGAAATTTAATTCTGAGTTTAATGATATATAAATAAATTACGTTTAGAATGTTAGCCTTTTCCTTCTGAAAGTTTTCGCGACAAAAATTATATTTATCATACCGGAATCGTAAAATAATACATCGAAGCATTTTTGGATAAGAAATTTAATTCTGAGTTTAATGATATAAAAATATTTAAAATTACGTTTAAAATGTTAGCCTTTTCCTTCTGAAAGTTTTCGCGACAAAAAATATATTTATCATACCAGAAGCGTAAAATAATACATCCAAGCATTTTTGGATAAGAAATTTAATTCTGATTTTAATGATATAAAAATATTTAAAATTACGTTTAAAATGTTAGCCTTTTCCTTCTGAATGTTTTAGCGACAAAAAATATATTTATCATACCGGAAGCGTAAAATAATACATCGAAGCATTTTTGGATAAGAAATTTAATTCTGAGTTTAATGATATAAAAATATTTAAAATTACGTTTAAAATGTTAGCCTTTTCCTTCTGAATGTTTTCGCGATAAAAAATATATTTATCATACCGGAAGCGTAAAATAATACATCCAAGCATTTTTGGATAAGAAATTTAATTCTGAGTTTAATGATATAAAAATATTTAAAATTACGTTTAAAATGTTAGTCTTTTCCTTCTGAAAGTTTTCGCGACAATAAAATATATTTATCATACCGGAAGCGTAAAAAAATACATCCAAGCATTTTTGGATAAGAAATTTAATTCTGAGTTTAATGATATAAAAATATTTAAAATTACGTTAAAAATGTTAGCCTTTTCCTTCTGAAAGTTTTCGCGACAAAAAAATATATTTATAATACCGGAAGCGTAAAATAATACATCCAAGCATTTTTGGATAAGAAATTTAATTCTGAGTTTAATTATAAAATATTTAACATTACGTTTAAAATGCTAGCCTTTTCCTTGTGAATGTTTTAGCTTCAAAAAATATATTTATCATACCAGAAGCGTAAAATAATACATCCAAGCATTTTTGGATAAGAAATTTAATTCTGAGTTTAATTATATAAAAATATTTAAAATTACGTTTAAAATGTTAGCCTTTTCCTTCTGAAAGTTTTCGCGACAAAAAATATATTTATCATACCAGAAGCGTAAAATAATACATCCAAGCATTTTTATATAAGAAATTTAGTTCTGAGTTTAATGATATATAAATAAATTACGTTTAGAATGTTAGCCTTTTCCTTCTGAAAGTTTTCGCGACAAAAAATATATTTATCATACCAGAAGCGTAAAATAATACATCCAAGCATTTTTGGATAAGAAATTTAATTCTGAGTTTAATGATATAAAAATATTTAAAATAATGTTAGCCTTTTCCTTCTGAATGTTTTAGCGACAAAAAATATATTTATCATACCAGAAGCGTAAAATAATACATCCAAGCATTTTATAAGAAATTTAATTCTGAGTTTAATGATATATAAATAAATTACGTTTAGAATGTTAGCCTTTTCCTTCTGAAAGTTTTCGCGACAAAAAATATATTTATCATACCAGAAGCGTAAAATAATACATCCAAGCATTTTTGGATAAGAAATTTAATTCTGAGTATAATGATATAAAAATATTTAAAATTACGTGTAAAATGTTAGCCTTTTCCTTCTGAATGTTTAAGCGACAAAAAATATATTTATCATACCAGAAGCGTAAAATAATACATCCAAGCATTTTTATATAAGAAATTTAGTTCTGAGTTTAATGATATATAAATAAATTACGTTTAGAATGTTAGCCTTTTCCTTCTGAAAGTTTTCGCGACAAAAAATATATTTATCATACCGTAAGCGTAAAATAATACATCCAAGCATTTTTGGATAAGAAATTTAATTCTGAGTTTAATGATATAAAAATATTTAAAATAATGTTAGCCTTTTCCTTCTGAATGTTTTAGCGACAAAAAATATATTTATCATACCAGAAGCGTAAAATAATACATCCAAGCATTTTATAAGAAATTTAATTCTGAGTTTAATGATATATAAATAAATTACGTTTAGAATGTTAGCCTTTTCCTTCTGAAAGTTTTCGCGACAAAAAATATATTTATCATACCAGAAGCGTAAAATAATACATCCAAGCATTTTTGGATAAGAAATTTAATTCTGAGTTTAATGATATAAAAATATTTAAAATAATGTTAGCCTTTTCCTTCTGAATGTTTTAGCGACAAAAAATATATTTATCATACCAGAAGCGTAAAATAATACATCCAAGCATTTTATAAGAAATTTAATTCTGAGTTTAATGATATATAAATAAATTACGTTTAGAATGTTAGCCTTTTCCTTCTGAAAGTTTTCGCGACAAAAAATATATTTATCATACCAGAAGCGTAAAATAATACATCCAAGCATTTTTGGATAAGAAATTTAATTCTGAGTATAATGATATAAAAATATTTAAAATTACGTGTAAAATGTTAGCCTTTTCCTTCTGAATGTTTAAGCGACAAAAAATATATTTATCATACCAGAAGCGTAAAATAATACATCCAAGCATTTTTATATAAGAAATTTAGTTCTGAGTTTAATGATATATAAATAAATTACGTTTAGAATGTTAGCCTTTTCCTTCTGAAAGTTTTCGCGACAAAAAATATATTTATCATACCGTAAGCGTAAAATAATACATCCAAGCATTTTTGGATAAGAAATTTAATTCTGAGTTTAATGATATAAAAATATTTAAAATTACGTTTATAATGTTAGCCTTTTCCTTCTGAATGTTTTAGCGACATTAAATATATTTATCATACCAGAAGCGTAAAATAATACATCCAAGCATTTTTGGATAAGAAATTTAATTCTGAGTATAATGATATAAAAATATTTAAAATTACGTGTAAAATGTTAGCCTTTTCCTTCTGAATGTTTAAGCGACAAAAAATATATTTATCATACCAGAAGCGTAAAATAATACATCCAAGCATTTTTATATAAGAAATTTAATTCTGAGTTTAATGATATAAAAATACTTAAAATTACGTTTAGAATGTTAGCCTTTTCCTTCTGAAAGTTTTCGCGACAAAAAAATATATTTATCATACCGGAAGCGTAAAATAATACATCCAAGCATTTTTGGATATGAAATTTAATTCTGAGTTTAATGATATAAAAATATTTAAAATTACGTTTAAAATGTTAGCCTTTTCCTTCTGAATGTTTAAGCGACAAAAAATATATTTATCATACCAGAAGCGTAAAATAATACATCCAAGCATTTTTATATAAGAAATTTAATTCTGAGTTTAATGATATAAAAATATTTAAAATTACGTTTAGAATGTTAGCCTTTTCCTTCTGAAAGTTTTCGCGACAAAAAAATATATTTATCATACCGGAAGCGTAAAATAATACATCCAAGCATTTTTGGATATGAAATTTAATTCTGAGTTTAATGATATAAAAATATTTAAAATTACGTTTAAAATGTTAGACTTTTCCTTCTGAAAGTTTTCGCGACAATAAAATATATTTATCATATCGGGAAGCGTAAAATAATACATCTAAGCATTTTTGGATAAGAAATTTAATTCTGAGTTTAGTTATATAAAAATATTTAAAATTACGTTTAAAATGTTAGCCTTTTCCTACTGAAAGTTTTCGCGACAAAAAATATATTTATCATACCAGAAGCGTAAAATAATACATCCAAGCATTTTTGGATAAGAAATTTAATTCTGAGTTTAATGATATATAAATAAATTACGTTTAGAATGTTAGCCTTTTCCTTCTGAAAGTTTTCGCGACAAAAAATATATTTATCATACCAGAAGCGTAAAATAATACATCCAAGCATTTTTGGATAAGAAATTTAATTCTGAGTTTAATTATATAAAAATATTTAAAATTACGTTTAAAATGTTAGCCTTTTCCTTCTGAAAGTTTTCGCGACAAAAAATATTTATCATACCGGAAGCGTAAAATAATACATCCAAGCATTTTTGGATAAGAAATTTAATTCTGAGTTTAATGATATAAAAATATTTAAAATAATGTTAGCCTTTTCCTTCTGAATGTTTTAGCGACAAAAAATATATTTATCATACCAGAAGCGTAAAATAATACATCCAAGCATTTTATAAGAAATTTAATTCTGAGTTTAATGATATAAAAATATTTAAAATTACGTTTAGAATGTTAGCCTTTTATTTCTGAAAGTTTTCGCGACAAAAAATATATTAATCATACCGGAAGCGTAAAATAATACATCCAAGCATTTTTGGATAAGAAATTTAATTCTGAGTATAATGATATAAAAATATTTAAAATTACGTGTAAAATGTTAGCCTTTTCCTTCTGAATGTTTAAGCGACAAAAAATATATTTATCATACCAGAAGCGTAAAATAATACATCCAAGCATTTTTATATAAGAAATTTAGTTCTGAGTTTAATGATATATAAACTAAATTACGTTTAGAATGTTAGCCTTTTCCTTCTGAAAGTTTTCGCGACAAAAAATATATTTATCATACCGGAAGCGTAAAATAATACATCCAAGCATTTTTGGATAAGAAATTTAATTCTGAGTTTAATGATATAAAAATATTTAAAATTACGTTTATAATGTTAGCCTTTTCCTTCTGAATGTTTTAGCGACATTAAATATATTTATCATACCAGAAGCGTAAAATAATACATCCAAGCATTTTTGGATAAGAAATTTAATTCTGAGTTTAATGATATAAAAATACTTAAAATTACGTTTAGAATGTTAGCCTTTTCCTTCTGAATGTTTTAGCGACATTAAATATATTTATCATACCAGAAGCGTAAAATAATACATCCAAGCATTTTTGGATAAGAAATTTAATTCTGAGTATAATGATATAAAAATATTTAAAATTACGTGTAAAATGTTAGCCTTTTCCTTCTGAATGTTTAAGCGACAAAAAATATATTTATCATACCAGAAGCGTAAAATAATACATCCAAGCATTTTTATATAAGAAATTTAATTCTGAGTTTAATGATATAAAAATACTTAAAATTACGTTTAGAATGTTAGCCTTTTCCTTCTGAAAGTTTTCGCGACAAAAAAATATATTTATCATACCGGAAGCGTAAAATAATACATCCAAGCATTTTTGGATATAAAATTTAATTCTGAGTTTAATGATATAAAAATATTTAAAATTACGTTTAAAATGTTAGCCTTTTCCTTCTGAAAGTTTTCGCGACAATAAAATATATTTATCATATCGGGAAGCGTAAAATAATACATCTAAGCATTTTTGGATAAGAAATTTAATTCTGAGTTTAGTTATATAAAAATATTTAAAATTACGTTTAAAATGTTAGCCTTTTCCTTCTGAAAGTTTTCGCGACAAAAAATATATTTATCATACCAGAAGCGTAAAATAATACATCCAAGCATTTTTGGATAAGAAATTTAATTCTGAGTTTAATGATATATAAATAAATTACGTTTAGAATGTTAGCCTTTTCCTTCTGAAAGTTTTCGCGACAAAAAATATATTTATCATACAAGAAGCGTAAAATAATACATCCAAGCATTTTTGGATAAGAAATTTAATTCTGAGTTTAATGATATATAAATAAATTACGTTTAGAATGTTAGCCTTTTCCTTCTGAAAGTTTTCGCGACAAAAAATATATTTATCATACCGGAAGCGTAAAATAATACATCCAAGCATTTTTGGATAAGAAATTTAATTCTGAGTTTAATGATATAAAAATATTTAAAATAATGTTAGCCTTTTCCTTCTGAATGTTTTAGCGACAAAAAATATATTTATCATACCAGAAGCGTAAAATAATACATCCAAGCATTTTATAAGAAATTTATATCTGAGTTTAATGATATAAAAATACTTAAAATTACGTTTAGAATGTTAGCCTTTTCCTTCTGAATGTTTTAGCGACATTAAATATATTTATCATACCAGAAGCGTAAAATAATACATCCAAGCATTTTTGGATAAGAAATTTAATTCTGATTATAATGATATAAAAATATTTAAAATTACGTGTAAAATGTTAGCCTTTTCCTTCTGAATGTTTAAGCGACAAAAAATATATTTATCATACCAGAAGCGTAAAATAATACATCCAAGCATTTTTGGATAAGAAATTTAATTCTGAGTATAATGATATAAAAATATTTAATATTACGTGTAAAATGTTAGCCTTTTCCTTCTGAATGTTTAAGCGACAAAAAATATATTTATCATACCAGAAGCGTAAAATAATACATCCAAGCATTTTTATATAAGAAATTTAGTTCTGAGTTTAATGATATATAAATAAATTACGTTTAGAATGTTAGCCTTTTCCTTCTGAAAGTTTTCGCGACAAAAAATATATTTATCATACCGGAAGCGTAAAATAATACATCCAAGCATTTTTGGATATGAAATTTAATTCTGAGTTTAATGATATAAAAATATTTAAAATTACGTTTATAATGTTAGCCTTTTCCTTCTGAATGTTTTAGCGACATTAAATATATTTATCATACCAGAAGCGTAAAATAATACATCCAAGCATTTTTGGATAAGAAATTTAATTCTGAGTTTAATGATATATAAATAAATTACGTTTAGAATGTTAGCCTTTTCCTTCTGAAAGTTTTCGCGACAAAAAATATATTTATCATACCAGAAGCGTAAAATAATACATCCAAGCATTTTTGGATAAGAAATTTAATTCTGAGTTTAATTATATAAAAATATTTAAAATTACGTTTAAAATGTTAGCCTTTTCCTTCTGAAAGTTTTCGCGACAAAAAATATATTTATCATACCAGAAGCGTAAAATAATACATCCAAGCATTTTTGGATAAGAAATTTAATTCTGAGTTTAATGATATATAAATAAATTACGTTTAGAATGTTAGCCTTTTCCTTCTGAAAGTTTTCGCGACAAAAAATATATTTATCATACCGGAAGCGTAAAATAATACATCCAAGCATTTTTGGATAAGAAATTTAATTCTGAGTTTAATGATATAAAAATATTTAAAATAATGTTAGCCTTTTCCTTCTGAATGTTTTAGCGACAAAAAATATATTTATCATACCAGAAGCGTAAAATAATACATCCAAGCATTTTATAAGAAATTTAATTCTTAGTTTAATGATATAAAAATACTTAAAATTACGTTTAGAATGTTAGCCTTTTCCTTCTGAATGTTTTAGCGACATTAAATATATTTATCATACCAGAAGCGTAAAATAATACATCCAAGCATTTTTGGATAAGAAATTTAATTCTGATTATAATGATATAAAAATATTTAAAATTACGTGTAAAATGTTAGCCTTTTCCTTCTGAATGTTTAAGCGACAAAAAATATATTTATCATACCAGAAGCGTAAAATAATACATCCAAGCATTTTTATATAAGAAATTTAGTTCTGAGTTTAATGATATATAAATAAATTACGTTTAGAATGTTAGCCTTTTCCTTCTGAAAGTTTTCGCGACAAAAAATATATTTATCATACCGGAAGCGTAAAATAATACATCCAAGCATTTTTGGATATGAAATTTAATTCTGAGTTTAATGATATAAAAATATTTAAAATTACGTTTATAATGTTAGCCTTTTCCTTCTGAATGTTTTAGCGACATTAAATATATTTATCATACCAGAAGCGTAAAATAATACATCCAAGCATTTTTGGATAAGAAATTTAATTCTGAGTTTAATGATATATAAATAAATTACGTTTAGAATGTTAGCCTTTTCCTTCTGAAAGTTTTCGCGACAAAAAATATATTTATCATACCAGAAGCGTAAAATAATACATTCAAGCATTTTTGGATAAGAAATTTAATACTGAGTTTAATTATATAAAAATATTTAAAATTACGTTTAAAATGTTAGCCTTTTCCTTCTGAAAGTTTTCGCGACAAAAAATATATTTATCATACCAGAAGCGTAAAATAATACATCCAAGCATTTTTGGATAAGAAATTTAATTCTGAGTTTAATGATATATAAATAAATTACGTTTAGAATGTTAGCCTTTTCCTTCTGAAAGTTTTCGCGACAAAAAATATATTTATCATACCGGAAGCGTAAAATAATACATCCAAGCATTTTTGGATAAGAAATTTAATTCTGAGTTTAATGATATAAAAATATTTAAAATAATGTTAGCCTTTTCCTTCTGAATGTTTTAGCGACAAAAAATATATTTATCATACCAGAAGCGTAAAATAATACATCCAAGCATTTTATAAGAAATTTAATTCTGAGTTTAATGATATAAAAATACTTAAAATTACGTTTAGAATGTTAGCCTTTTCCTTCTGAATGTTTTAGCGACATTAAATATATTTATCATACTAGAAGCGTAAAATAATACATCCAAGCATTTTTGGATAAGAAATTTAATTCTGAGTATAATGATATAAAAATATTTAAAATTACGTGTAAAATGTTAGCCTTTTCCTTCTGAATGTTTAAGCGACAAAAAATATATTTATCATACCAGAAGCGTAAAATAATACATCCAAGCATTTTTATATGAGAAATTTAGTTCTGAGTTTAATGATATATAAATAAATTACGTTTAGAATGTTAGCCTTTTCCTTCTGAAAGTTTTCGCGACAAAAAATATATTTATCATACCGGAAGCGTAAAATAATACATCCAAGCATTTTTGGATATGAAATTTAATTCTGAGTTTAATGATATAAAAATATTTAAAATTACGTTTATAATGTTAGCCTTTTCCTTCTGAATGTTTTAGCGACATTAAATATATTTATCATACCAGAAGCGTAAAATAATACATCCAAGCATTTTTGGATAAGAAATTTAATTCTGAGTTTAATGATATATAAATAAATTACGTTTAGAATGTTAGCCTTTTCCTTCTGAAAGTTTTCGCGACAAAAAATATATTTATCATACCGGAAGCGTAAAATAATACACCCAAGCATTTTTGGATAAGAAATTTAATTCTGAGTTTAATGATATAAAAATATTTAAAATAATGTTAGCCTTTTCCTTCTGAATGTTTTAGCGACAAAAAATATATTTATCATACCAGAAGCGTAAAATAATACATCCAAGCATTTTATAAGAAATTTAATTCTGAGTTTAATGATATAAAAATATTTAAAATTACGTTTAGAATGTTAGCCTTTTCCTTCTGAAAGTTTTCACGATAAAAAATATATTTATCATACCAGAAGCGTAAAATAATACATCCAAGCATTTTTGGATAAGAAATTTAATTCTGAGTTTAATTATAAAATATTTAACATTACGTTTAAAATGTTAGCCTTTTCCTTGTGAATGTTTTAGCTTCAAAAAATATATTTATCATACCGGAAGCGTAAAATAATACATCCAAGCATTTTTGGATAAGAAATTTAATTCTGAGTTTAATGATATATAAATAAATTACGTTTAGAATGTTAGCCTTTTCCTTCTGAAAGTTTTCGCGATAAAAAATATATTTATCATACCAGAAGCGTAAAATAATACATCCAAGCATTTTTGGATAAGAAATTTAATTCTGAGTTTAATTATAAAATATTTAACATTACGTTTAAAATGTTAGCCTTTTCCTTGTGAATGTTTTAGCTTCAAAAAATATATTTATCATACCGGAAGCGTAAAATAATACATCCAAGCATTTTTGGATAAGAAATTCTGAGTTTAATGATATATAAATAAATTACTTTTAGAATGTTAGCCTTTTCCTTCTGAAAGTTTTCGCGATAAAAAATATATTTATCATACCAGAAGCGTAAAATAATACATCCAAGCATTTTTGGATAAGAAATTTAATTCTGAGTTTAATGATATAAAAATATTTAAAATTACGTTTATAATGTTAGCCTTTTCCTTCTGAATGTTTTAGCGACATTAAATATATTTATCATACCAGAAGCGTAAAATAATACATCCAAGCATTTTATAAGAAATTTATATCTGAGTTTAATGATATAAAAATACTTAAAATTACGTTTAGAATGTTAGCCTTTTCCTTCTGAATGTTTTAGCGACATTAAATATATTTATCATACCAGAAGCGTAAAATAATACATCCAAGCATTTTTGGATAAGAAATTTAATTCTGATTATAATGATATAAAAATATTTAAAATTACGTGTAAAATGTTAGCCTTTTCCTTCTGAATGTTTAAGCGACAAAAAATATATTTATCATACCAGAAGCGTAAAATAATACATCCAAGCATTTTTGGATAAGAAATTTAATTCTGAGTATAATGATATAAAAATATTTAATATTACGTGTAAAATGTTAGCCTTTTCCTTCTGAATGTTTAAGCGACAAAAAATATATTTATCATACCAGAAGCGTAAAATAATACATCCAAGCATTTTTATATAAGAAATTTAGTTCTGAGTTTAATGATATATAAATAAATTACGTTTAGAATGTTAGCCTTTTCCTTCTGAAAGTTTTCGGGACAAAAAATATATTTATCATACCGGAAGCGTAAAATAATACATCCAAGCATTTTTGGATATGAAATTTAATTCTGAGTTTAATGATATATAAATAAATTACGTTTAGAATGTTAGCCTTTTCCTTCTGAAAGTTTTCGCGACAAAAAATATATTTATCATACCGGAAGCGTAAAATAATACATCCAAGCATTTTTGGATAAGAAATTTAATTCTGAGTTTAATGATATATAAATAAATTACGTTTAGAATGTTAGCCTTTTCCTTCTGAAAGTTTTCGCGACAAAAAATATATTTATCATACCGGAAGCGTAAAATAATACATCCAAGCATTTTTGGATAAGAAATTTAATTCTGAGTTTAATGATATAAAAATATTTAAAATAATGTTAGCCTTTTCCTTCTGAATGTTTTAGCGACAAAAAATATATTTATCATACCAGAAGCGTAAAATAATACATCCAAGCATTTTTGGATAAGAAATTTAATTCTGAGTTTAATTATATAAAAATATTTAAAATTACGTTTAAAATGTTAGCCTTTTCCTTCTGAAAGTTTTCGCGACAAAAAATATATTTATCATACCAGAAGCGTAAAATAATACATCCAAGCATTTTTGGATAAGAAATTTAATTCTGAGTTTAATGATATATAAATAAATTACGTTTAGAATGTTAGCCTTTTCCTTCTGAAAGTTTTCGCGACAAAAAATATATTTATCATACCGGAAGCGTAAAATAATACATCCAAGCATTTTTGGATAAGAAATTTAATTCTGAGTTTAATGATATAAAAATATTTAAAATAATGTTAGCCTTTTCCTTCTGAATGTTTTAGCGACAAAAAATATATTTATCATACCAGAAGCGTAAAATAATACATCCAAGCATTTTATAAGAAATTTAATTCTTAGTTTAATGATATAAAAATACTTAAAATTACGTTTAGAATGTTAGCCTTTTCCTTCTGAATGTTTTAGCGACATTAAATATATTTATCATACCAGAAGCGTAAAATAATACATCCAAGCATTTTTGGATAAGAAATTTAATTCTGATTATAATGATATAAAAATATTTAAAATTACGTGTAAAATGTTAGCCTTTTCCTTCTGAATGTTTAAGCGACAAAAAATATATTTATCATACCAGAAGCGTAAAATAATACATCCAAGCATTTTTATATAAGAAATTTAGTTCTGAGTTTAATGATATATAAATAAATTACGTTTAGAATGTTAGCCTTTTCCTTCTGAAAGTTTTCGCGACAAAAAATATATTTATCATACCGGAAGCGTAAAATAATACATCCAAGCATTTTTGGATATGAAATTTAATTCTGAGTTTAATGATATAAAAATATTTAAAATTACGTTTATAATGTTAGCCTTTTCCTTCTGAATGTTTTAGCGACATTAAATATATTTATCATACCAGAAGCGTAAAATAATACATCCAAGCATTTTTGGATAAGAAATTTAATTCTGAGTTTAATGATATATAAATAAATTACGTTTAGAATGTTAGCCTTTTCCTTCTGAAAGTTTTCGCGACAAAAAATATATTTATCATACCAGAAGCGTAAAATAATACATTCAAGCATTTTTGGATAAGAAATTTAATTCTGAGTTTAATTATATAAAAATATTTAAAATTACGTTTAAAATGTTAGCCTTTTCCTTCTGAAAGTTTTCGCGACAAAAAATATATTTATCATACCAGAAGCGTAAAATAATACATCCAAGCATTTTTGGATAAGAAATTTAATTCTGAGTTTAATGATATATAAATAAATTACGTTTAGAATGTTAGCCTTTTCCTTCTGAAAGTTTTCGCGACAAAAAATATATTTATCATACCGGAAGCGTAAAATAATACATCCAAGCATTTTTGGATAAGAAATTTAATTCTGAGTTTAATGATATAAAAATATTTAAAATAATGTTAGCCTTTTCCTTCTGAATGTTTTAGCGACAAAAAATATATTTATCATACCAGAAGCGTAAAATAATACATCCAAGCATTTTATAAGAAATTTAATTCTGAGTTTAATGATATAAAAATACTTAAAATTACGTTTAGAATGTTAGCCTTTTCCTTCTGAATGTTTTAGCGACATTAAATATATTTATCATACTAGAAGCGTAAAATAATACATCCAAGCATTTTTGGATAAGAAATTTAATTCTGAGTATAATGATATAAAAATATTTAAAATTACGTGTAAAATGTTAGCCTTTTCCTTCTGAATGTTTAAGCGACAAAAAATATATTTATCATACCAGAAGCGTAAAATAATACATCCAAGCATTTTTATATGAGAAATTTAGTTCTGAGTTTAATGATATATAAATAAATTACGTTTAGAATGTTAGCCTTTTCCTTCTGAAAGTTTTCGCGACAAAAAATATATTTATCATACCGGAAGCGTAAAATAATACATCCAAGCATTTTTGGATATGAAATTTAATTCTGAGTTTAATGATATAAAAATATTTAAAATTACGTTTATAATGTTAGCCTTTTCCTTCTGAATGTTTTAGCGACATTAAATATATTTATCATACCAGAAGCGTAAAATAATACATCCAAGCATTTTTGGATAAGAAATTTAATTCTGAGTTTAATGATATATAAATAAATTACGTTTAGAATGTTAGCCTTTTCCTTCTGAAAGTTTTCGCGACAAAAAATATATTTATCATACCGGAAGCGTAAAATAATACATCCAAGCATTTTTGGATAAGAAATTTAATTCTGAGTTTAATGATATAAAAATATTTAAAATAATGTTAGCCTTTTCCTTCTGAATGTTTTAGCGACAAAAAATATAATTATCATACCAGAAGCGTAAAATAATACATCCAAGCATTTTATAAGAAATTTAATTCTGAGTTTAATGATATAAAAATATTTAAAATTACGTTTAGAATGTTAGCCTTTTCCTTCTGAAAGTTTTCACGATAAAAAATATATTTATCATACCAGAAGCGTAAAATAATACATCCAAGCATTTTTGGATAAGAAATTTAATTCTGAGTTTAATTATAAAATATTTAACATTACGTTTAAAATGTTAGCCTTTTCCTTGTGAATGTTTTAGCTTCAAAAAATATATTTATCATACCGGAAGCGTAAAATAATACATCCAAGCATTTTTGGATAAGAAATTTAATTCTGAGTTTAATGATATATAAATAAATTACGTTTAGAATGTTAGCCTTTTCCTTCTGAAAGTTTTCGCGATAAAAAATATATTTATCATACCAGAAGCGTAAAATAATACATCCAAGCATTTTTGGATAAGAAATTTAATTCTGAGTTTAATTATAAAATATTTAACATTACGTTTAAAATGTTAGCCTTTTCCTTGTGAATGTTTTAGCTTCAAAAAATATATTTATCATACCGGAAGCGTAAAATAATACATCCAAGCATTTTTGGATAAGAAATTCTGAGTTTAATGATATATAAATAAATTACTTTTAGAATGTTAGCCTTTTCCTTCTGAAAGTTTTCGCGATAAAAAATATATTTATCATACCAGAAGCGTAAAATAATACATCCAAGCATTTTTGGATAAGAAATTTAATTCTGAGTTTAATGATATAAAAATATTTAAAATTACGTTTATAATGTTAGCCTTTTCCTTCTGAATGTTTTAGCGACATTAAATATATTTATCATACCAGAAGCGTAAAATAATACATCCAAGCATTTTTGGATAAGAAATTTAATTCTGAGTTTAATGATATAAAAATACTTAAAATTACGTTTAGAATGTTAGCCTTTTCCTTCTGAATGTTTTAGCGACATTAAATATATTTATCATACCAGAAGCGTAAAATAATACATCTAAGCATTTTTGGATAAGAAATTTAATTCTGAGTATAATGATATAAAAATATTTAAAATTACGTGTAAAATGTTAGCCTTTTCCTTCTGAATGTTTAAGCGACAAAAAATATATTTATCATACCAGAAGCGTAAAATAATACATCCAAGCATTTTATAAGAAATTTAATTCTGAGTTTAATGATATAAAAATATTTAAAATTACGTTTAGAATGTTAGCCTTTTATTTCTGAAAGTTTTCGCGACAAAAAATATATTTATCATACCGGAAGCGTAAAATAATACATCCAAGCATTTTTGGATAAGAAATTTAATTCTGAGTATAATGATATAAAAATATTTAAAATTACGTGTAAAATGTTAGCCTTTTCCTTCTGAATGTTTAAGCGACAAAAAATATATTTATCATACCAGAAGCGTAAAATAATACATCCAAGCATTTTTATATAAGAAATTTAATTCTGAGTTTAATGATATAAAAATACTTAAAATTACGTTTAGAATGTTAGCCTTTTCCTTCTGAAAGTTTTCGCGACAAAAAAATATATTTATCATACCAGAAGCGTAAAATAATACATCCAAGCATTTTTGGATATGAAATTTAATTCTGAGTTTAATGATATAAAAATATTTAAAATTACGTTTAAAATGTTAGCCTTTTCCTTCTGAAAGTTTTCGCGACAATAAAATATATTTATCATATCGGGAAGCGTAAAATAATACATCTAAGCATTTTTGGATAAGAAATTTAATTCTGAGTTTAGTTATATAAAAATATTTAAAATTACGTTTAAAATGTTAGCCTTTTCCTTCTGAAAGTTTTCGCGACAAAAAATATATTTATCATACCAGAAGAGTAAAATAATACATCCAAGCATTTTTGGATAAGAAATTTAATTCTGAGTTTAATGATATATAAATAAATTACGTTTAGAATGTTAGCCTTTTCCTTCTGAAAGTTTTCGCGACAAAAAATATATTTATCATACCAGAAGCGTAAAATAATACATCCAAGCATTTTTGGATAAGAAATTTAATTCTGAGTTTAATTATATAAAAATATTTAAAATTACGTTTAAAATGTTAGCCTTTTTCTTCTGAAAGTTTTCGCGACAAAAAATATATTTATCATACCAGAAGCGTAAAATAATACATCCAAGCATTTTTGGATAAGAAATTTAATTCTGAGTTTAATGATATATAAATAAATTACGTTTAGAATGTTAGCCTTTTCCTTCTGAAAGTTTTCGCGACAAAAAATATTTATCATACCGGAAGCGTAAAATAATACATCCAAGCATTTTTGGATAAGAAATTTAATTCTGAGTTTAATGATATAAAAATATTTAAAATAATGTTAGCCTTTTCCTTCTGAATGTTTTAGCGACAAAAAATATATTTATCATACCAGAAGCGTAAAATAATACATCCAAGCATTTTATAAGAAATTTAATTCTGAGTTTAATGATATAAAAATATTTAAAATTACGTTTAGAATGTTAGCCTTTTATTTCTGAAAGTTTTCGCGACAAAAAATATATTAATCATACCGGAAGCGTAAAATAATACATCCAAGCATTTTTGGATAAGAAATTTAATTCTGAGTATAATGATATAAAAATATTTAAAATTACGTGTAAAATGTTAGCCTTTTCCTTCTGAATGTTTAAGCGACAAAAAATATATTTATCATACCAGAAGCGTAAAATAATACATCCAAGCATTTTTATATAAGAAATTTAGTTCTGAGTTTAATGATATATAAATAAATTACGTTTAGAATGTTAGCCTTTTCCTTCTGAAAGTTTTCGCGACAAAAAATATATTTATCATACCGGAAGCGTAAAATAATACATCCAAGCATTTTTGGATAAGAAATTTAATTCTGAGTTTAATGATATAAAAATATTTAAAATTACGTTTATAATGTTAGCCTTTTCCTTCTGAATGTTTTAGCGACATTAAATATATTTATCATACCGGAAGCGTAAAATAATACATCCAAGCATTTTTGGATAAGAAATTTAATTCTGAGTTTAATGATATAAAAATATTTAAAATTACGTTTAAAATGTTAGCCTTTTCCTTCTGAAAGTTTTCGCGACAATAAAATATATTTATAATACCAGAAGCGTAAAATAATACATCCAAGCATTTTTGGATAAGAAATTTAATTCTGAGTTTAATGATATAAAAATATTTAAAATTACGTTTAAATGTTAGCCTTTTCCTTCTGAATGTTTTCGCGATAAAAAATATATTTATCATACCGGAAGCGTAAAATAATACATCCAAGCATTTTTGGATAAGAAATTTAATTCTGAGTTTAATGATATAAAAATATTTAAAATTACGTTTAAAATGTTAGCCTTTTCCTTCTGAATGTTTTAGCGACAAAAAATATATTTATCATACCGGAAGCGTAAAATAATACATCCAAGCATTTTTGGATAAGAAATTTAATTCTGAGTTTAATGATATAAAAATATTTAAAATTACGTTTAAAATGTTAGCCTTTTCCTTCTGAATGTTTTAGCGACAAAAAATATATTTCATACCGGAAGCGTAAAATAATACATCCAAGCATTTTTGGATAAGAAATTTAATTCTGAGTTTAATGATATAAAAATATTTAAAATTACGTTTAAAATGTTAGCCTTTTCCTTCTGAATGTTTTAGCGACAAAAAATATATTTATCATACCGGAAGCGTAAAATAATACATCCAAGCATTTTTGGATAAGAAATTTAATTCTGAGTTTAATGATATAAAAATATTTAAAATTACGTTTAAAATGTTAGTCTTTTCCTTCTGAAAGTTTTCGCGACAATAAAATATATTTATCATACCGGAAGCGTAAAATAATACATCCAAGCATTTTTGGATAAGAAATTTAATTCTGAGTTTAATGATATAAAAATATTTAAAATTACGTTTAAAATGTTAGTCTTTTCCTTCTGAAAGTTTTCGCGACAATAAAATATATTTATCATACCGGAAGCGTAAAATAATACATCCAAGCATTTTTGGATAAGAAATTTAATTCTGAGTTTAATGATATAAAAATATTTAAAATTACGTTTAAAATGTTAGTCTTTTCCTTCTGAAAGTCTTCGCGACAATAAAATATATTTATAATACCAGAAGCGTAAAATAATACATCCAAGCATTTTTGGATAAGAAATTTAATTCTGAGTTTAATTATAAAATATTTAACATTACGTTTAAAATGTTAGCCTTTTCCTTGTGAATGTTTTAGCTTCAAAAAATATATTTATCATACCGGAAGCGTAAAATAATACATCCAAGCATTTTTGGATAAGAAATTTAATTCTGAGTTTAATGATATAAAAATATTTAAAATTACGTTTAAAATGTTAGCCTTTTCCTTCTGAAAGTTTTCGCGACAATAAAATATATTTATAATACCAGAAGCGTAAAATAATACATCCAAGCATTTTTGGATAAGAAATTTAATTCTGAGTTTAATGATATAAAAATATTTAAAATTACGTTTAAATGTTAGCCTTTTCCTTCTGAATGTTTTCGCGATAAAAAATATATTTATCATACCGGAAGCGTAAAATAATACATCCAAGCATTTTTGGATAAGAAATTTAATTCTGAGTTTAATGATATAAAAATATTTAAAATTACGTTTAAAATGTTAGCCTTTTCCTTCTGAATGTTTTAGCGACAAAAAATATATTTATCAATGTTTTCGCGATAAAAAATTTATTTATCATACCGGAAGCGTAAAATAATACATCCAAGCATTTTTGGATAAGAAATTTAATTCTGAGTTTAATGATATAAAAATATTTAAAATTACGTTTAAAATGTTAGCCTTTTCCTTCTGAAAGTTTTCGCGACAATAAAATATATTTATCATACCGGAAGCGTAAAATAATACATCCAAGCATTTTTGGATAAGAAATTTAATTCTGAGTTTAATGATATAAAAATATTTAAAATTACGTTTAAAATGTTAGCCTTTTCCTTCTGAATGTTTTAGCGACAAAAAATATATTTATCATACCGGAAGCGTAAAATAATACATCCAAGCATTTTTGGATAAGAAATTTAATTCTGAGTTTAATGATATAAAAATATTTAAAATTACGTTTAAATGTTAGCCTTTTCCTTCTGAATGTTTTCGCGATAAAAAATATATTTATCATACCGGAAGCGTAAAATAATACATCCAAGCATTTTTGGATAAGAAATTTAATTCTGAGTTTAATGATATAAAAATATTTAAAATTACGTTTAAAATGTTAGCCTTTTCCTTCTGAATGTTTTAGCGACAAAAAATATATTTATCATACCGGAAGCGTAAAATAATACATCCAAGCATTTTTGGATAAGAAATTTAATTCTGAGTTTAATGATATAAAAATATTTAAAATTACGTTTAAAATGTTAGTCTTTTCCTTCTGAAAGTTTTCGCGACAATAAAATATATTTATCATACCGGAAGCGTAAAATAATACATCCAAGCATTTTTGGATAAGAAATTTAATTCTGAGTTTAATGATATAAAAATATTTAAAATTACGTTTAAAATGTTAGTCTTTTCCTTCTGAAAGTTTTCGCGACAATAAAATATATTTATCATACCGGAAGCGTAAAATAATACATCCAAGCATTTTTGGATAAGAAATTTAATTCTGAGTTTAATGATATAAAAATATTTAAAATTACGTTTAAAATGTTAGCCTTTTCCTTCTCAAAGTTTTCGCGACAATAAAATATATTTATCATATCGGGAAGCGTAAAATAATACATCTAAGCATATTTGGATAGGAAATTTAAATCTGAGTTTAATGATAAAATATTTAACATTACGTTTAAAATGTTAGCCTTTTCCTTGTGAATGTTTTAGCTTCAAAAAATATATTTATCATACCGGAAGCGTAAAATAATACATCCAAGCATTTTTGGATAAGAAATTTAATTCTGAGTTTAATTATATAAAAATATTTAAAATTACGTTTAAAATGTTAGCCTTTTCCTTCTGAAAGTTTTCGCGACAAAAAATATATTTATCATGCCAGAAGCGTAAAATAATACATCCAAGCATTTTTGGATAAGAAATTTAATTCTGAGTTTAATTATATAAAAATATTTAAAATTACGTTTAAAATGTTAGCCTTTTCCTTCTGAAAGTTTTCGCGACAAAAAATATATTTATCATGCCAGAAGCGTAAAATAATACATCCAAGCATTTTTGGATAAGAAATTTAATTCTGAGTTTAATGATATATAAATAAATTACGTTTAGAATGTTAGCCTTTTCCTTCTGAAAGTTTTCGCGACAAAAAATATATTTATCATACCGGAATCGTAAAATAATACATCGAAGCATTTTTGGATAAGAAATTTAATTCTGAGTTTAATGATATAAAAATATTTAAAATTACGTTTAAAATGTTAGCCTTTTCCTTCTGAAAGTTTTCGCGACAAAAAATATATTTATCATACCAGAAGCGTAAAATAATACATCCAAGCATTTTTGGATAAGAAATTTAATTCTGATTTTAATGATATAAAAATATTTAAAATTACGTTTAAAATGTTAGCCTTTTCCTTCTGAATGTTTTAGCGACAAAAAATATATTTATCATACCGGAAGCGTAAAATAATACATCCAAGCATTTTTGGATAAGAAATTTAATTCTGAGTTTAATGATATAAAAATATTTAAAATTACGTTTAAAATGTTAGCCTTTTCCTTCTGAAAGTTTTCGCGACAAAAAATATATTTATCATACCAGAAGCGTAAAATAATACATCCAAGCATTTTTTAATAAGAAATTTAATTCTGAGTTTAATGATATAAAAATATTTAAAATTACGTTTAAAATGTTAGCCTTTTCCTTCTGAATGTTTTCGCGATAAAAAATATATTTATCATACCGGAAGCGTAAAATAATACATCCAAGCATTTTTGGATAAGAAATTTAATTCTGAGTTTAATGATATAAAAATATTTAAAATTACGTTTAAAATGTTAGCCTTTTCCTTCTGAATGTTTTAGCGACAAAAAATATATTTATCATACCGGAAGCGTAAAATAATACATCCAAGCATTTTTGGATAAGAAATTTAATTCTGAGTTTAATGATATAAAAATATTTAAAATTACGTTTAAAATGTTAGCCTTTTCCTTCTGAAAGTTTTCGCGACAATAAAATATATTTATCATACCGGAAGCGTAAAATAATACATCCAAGCATTTTTGGATAAGAAATTTAATTCTGAGTTTAATGATATAAAAATATTTAAAATTACGTTTAAAATGTTAGTCTTTTCCTTCTGAAAGTTTTCGCGACAATAAAATATATTTATCATACCGGAAGCGTAAAAAAATACATCCAAGCATTTTTGGATAAGAAATTTAATTCTGAGTTTAATGATATAAAAATATTTAAAATTACGTTAAAAATGTTAGCCTTTTCCTTCTGAAAGTTTTCGCGACAAAAAAATATATTTATAATACCGGAAGCGTAAAATAATACATCCAAGCATTTTTGGATAAGAAATTTAATTCTGAGTTTAATTATAAAATATTTAACATTACGTTTAAAATGCTAGCCTTTTCCTTGTGAATGTTTTAGCTTCAAAAAATATATTTATCATACCGGAAGCGTAAAATAATACATCCAAGCATTTTTGGATAAGAAATTTAATTCTGAGTTTAATTATATAAAAATATTTAAAATTACGTTTAAAATGTTAGCCTTTTCCTTCTGAAAGTTTTCGCGACAAAAAATATATTTATCATACCAGAAGCGTAAAATAATACATCCAAGCATTTTTGGATAAGAAATTTAATTCTGAGTTTAATGATATATAAATAAATTACGTTTAGAATGTTAGCCTTTTCCTTCTGAAAGTTTTCGCGACAAAAAATATATTTATCATACCGGAAGCGTAAAATAATACATCCAAGCATTTTTGGATAAGAAATTTAATTCTGAGTTTAATGATATAAAAATAAATTACGTTTAGAATGTTAGCCTTTTCCTTCTGAAAGTTTTCGCGACAAAAAATATATTTATCATACCAGAAGCGTAAAATAATACATCCAAGCATTTTTGGATAAGAAATTTAATTCTGAGTTTAATGATATAAAAATATTTAAAATTACGTTTAAAATGTTAGCCTTTTCCTTCTGAATGTTTTCGCGATAAAAAATATATTTATCATACCGGAAGCGTAAAATAATACATCCAAGCATTTTTGGATAAGAAATTTAATTCTGAGTTTAATGATATAAAAATATTTAAAATTACGTTTAAAATGTTAGCCTTTTCCTTCGGAAAGTTTTCGCGACAATAAAATATATTTATCATACCGGAAGCGTAAAATAATACATCCAAGCATTTTTGGATAAGAAATTTAATTCTGAGTTTAATGATATAAAAATATTTAAAATTACGTTTAAAATGTTAGTCTTTTCCTTCTGAAAGTTTTCGCGACAATAAAATATATTTATCATACCGGAAGCGTAAAAAAATACATCCAAGCATTTTTGGATAAGAAATTTAATTCTGAGTTTAATGATATAAAAATATTTAAAATTACGTTAAAAATGTTAGCCTTTTCCTTCTGAAAGTTTTCGCGACAAAAAAATATATTTATAATACCGGAAGCGTAAAATAATACATCCAAGCATTTTTGGATAAGAAATTTAATTCTGAGTTTAATTATAAAATATTTAACATTACGTTTAAAATGCTAGCCTTTTCCTTGTGAATGTTTTAGCTTCAAAAAATATATTTATCATACCGGAAGCGTAAAATAATACATCCAAGCATTTTTGGATAAGAAATTTAATTCTGAGTTTAATTATATAAAAATATTTAAAATTACGTTTAAAATGTTAGCCTTTTCCTTCTGAAAGTTTTCGCGACAAAAAATATATTTATCATACCAGAAGCGTAAAATAATACATCCAAGCATTTTTGGATAAGAAATTTAATTCTGAGTTTAATGATATATAAATAAATTACGTTTAGAATGTTAGCCTTTTCCTTCTGAAAGTTTTCGCGACAAAAAATATATTTATCATACCGGAAGCGTAAAATAATACATCCAAGCATTTTTGGATAAGAAATTTAATTCTGAGTTTAATGATATAAAAATAAATTACGTTTAGAATGTTAGCCTTTTCCTTCTGAAAGTTTTCGCGACAAAAAATATATTTATCATACCAGAAGCGTAAAATAATACATCCAAGCATTTTTGGATAAGAAATTTAATTCTGAGTTTAATGATATATAAATAAATTACGTTTAAAATGTTAGCCTTTTCCTTCTGAATGTTTTATCGACAAAAAATATATTTATCATACCGGAAGCGTAAAATAATACATCCAAGCATTTTTGGATAAGAAATTTAATTCTGAGTTTAATGATATAAAAATATTTAAAATTACGTTTAAATGTTAGCCTTTTCCTTCTGAATGTTTTCGCGATAAAAAATATATTTATCATACCAGAAGCGTAAAATAATACATCCAAGCATTTTTATATAAGAAATTTAATTCTGAGTTTAATGATATAAAAATACTTAAAATTACGTTTAGAATGTAAGCATTTTTCTTCTGAAAGTTTTCGCGACAAAAAATATATTTATCATACCGGAAGCGTAAAATAATACATCCAAGCATTTTTGGATAAGAAATTTAATTCTGAATTTAATGATATAAAAATATTTAAAATTACGTTAAAAATGTTAGCCTTTTCCTTCTGAAAGTTTTCGCGACAAAAAAATATATTTATAATACCGGAAGCTTAAAATATTACATCCAAGCATTTTTGGATAAGAAATTTAATTCTGAGTTTAATGATAAAATATTTAACATTACGTTTAAAATGTTAGCCTTTTCCTTGTGAATGTTTTAGCTTCAAAAAATATATTTATCATACCGGAAGCGTAAAATAATACATCCAAGCATTTTTGGATAAGAAATTTAATTCTGAGTTTAATTATATAAAAATATTTAAAATTACGTTTAAAATGTTAGCCTTTTCCTTCTGAAAGTTTTCGCGACAAAAAATATATTTATCATGCCAGAAGCGTAAAATAATACATCCAAGCATTTTTGGATAAGAAATTTAATTCTGAGTTTAATGATATATAAATAAATTACGTTTAGAATGTTAGCCTTTTCCTTCTGAAAGTTTTCGCGACAAAAAATATATTTATCATACCGGAATCGTAAAATAATACATCGAAGCATTTTTGGATAAGAAATTTAATTCTGAGTTTAATGATATAAAAATATTTAAAATTACGTTTAAAATGTTAGCCTTTTCCTTCTGAAAGTTTTCGCGACAAAAAATATATTTATCATACCAGAAGCGTAAAATAATACATCCAAGCATTTTTGGATAAGAAATTTAATTCTGATTTTAATGATATAAAAATATTTAAAATTACGTTTAAAATGTTAGCCTTTTCCTTCTGAATGTTTTAGCGACAAAAAATATATTTATCATACCGGAAGCGTAAAATAATACATCCAAGCATTTTTGGATAAGAAATTTAATTCTGAGTTTAATGATATAAAAATATTTAAAATTACGTTTAAAATGTTAGCCTTTTCCTTCTGAAAGTTTTCGCGACAAAAAATATATTTATCATACCAGAAGCGTAAAATAATACATCCAAGCATTTTTTAATAAGAAATTTAATTCTGAGTTTAATGATATAAAAATATTTAAAATTACGTTTAAAATGTTAGCCTTTTCCTTCTGAATGTTTTCGCGATAAAAAATATATTTATCATACCGGAAGCGTAAAATAATACATCCAAGCATTTTTGGATAAGAAATTTAATTCTGAGTTTAATGATATAAAAATATTTAAAATTACGTTTAAAATGTTAGCCTTTTCCTTCTGAATGTTTTAGCGACAAAAAATATATTTATCATACCGGAAGCGTAAAATAATACATCCAAGCATTTTTGGATAAGAAATTTAATTCTGAGTTTAATGATATAAAAATATTTAAAATTACGTTTAAAATGTTAGCCTTTTCCTTCTGAAAGTTTTCGCGACAATAAAATATATTTATCATACCGGAAGCGTAAAATAATACATCCAAGCATTTTTGGATAAGAAATTTAATTCTGAGTTTAATGATATAAAAATATTTAAAATTACGTTTAAAATGTTAGTCTTTTCCTTCTGAAAGTTTTCGCGACAATAAAATATATTTATCATACCGGAAGCGTAAAAAAATACATCCAAGCATTTTTGGATAAGAAATTTAATTCTGAGTTTAATGATATAAAAATATTTAAAATTACGTTAAAAATGTTAGCCTTTTCCTTCTGAAAGTTTTCGCGACAAAAAAATATATTTATAATACCGGAAGCGTAAAATAATACATCCAAGCATTTTTGGATAAGAAATTTAATTCTGAGTTTAATTATAAAATATTTAACATTACGTTTAAAATGCTAGCCTTTTCCTTGTGAATGTTTTAGCTTCAAAAAATATATTTATCATACCGGAAGCGTAAAATAATACATCCAAGCATTTTTGGATAAGAAATTTAATTCTGAGTTTAATTATATAAAAATATTTAAAATTACGTTTAAAATGTTAGCCTTTTCCTTCTGAAAGTTTTCGCGACAAAAAATATATTTATCATACCAGAAGCGTAAAATAATACATCCAAGCATTTTTGGATAAGAAATTTAATTCTGAGTTTAATGATATATAAATAAATTACGTTTAGAATGTTAGCCTTTTCCTTCTGAAAGTTTTCGCGACAAAAAATATATTTATCATACCGGAAGCGTAAAATAATACATCCAAGCATTTTTGGATAAGAAATTTAATTCTGAGTTTAATGATATAAAAATAAATTACGTTTAGAATGTTAGCCTTTTCCTTCTGAAAGTTTTCGCGACAAAAAATATATTTATCATACCAGAAGCGTAAAATAATACATCCAAGCATTTTTGGATAAGAAATTTAATTCTGAGTTTAATGATATAAAAATATTTAAAATTACGTTTAAAATGTTAGCCTTTTCCTTCTGAATGTTTTCGCGATAAAAAATATATTTATCATACCGGAAGCGTAAAATAATACATCCAAGCATTTTTGGATAAGAAATTTAATTCTGAGTTTAATGATATAAAAATATTTAAAATTACGTTTAAAATGTTAGCCTTTTCCTTCTGAAAGTTTTCGCGACAATAAAATATATTTATCATACCGGAAGCGTAAAATAATACATCCAAGCATTTTTGGATAAGAAATTTAATTCTGAGTTTAATGATATAAAAATATTTAAAATTACGTTTAAAATGTTAGTCTTTTCCTTCTGAAAGTTTTCGCGACAATAAAATATATTTATCATACCGGAAGCGTAAAAAAATACATCCAAGCATTTTTGGATAAGAAATTTAATTCTGAGTTTAATGATATAAAAATATTTAAAATTACGTTAAAAATGTTAGCCTTTTCCTTCTGAAAGTTTTCGCGACAAAAAAATATATTTATAATACCGGAAGCGTAAAATAATACATCCAAGCATTTTTGGATAAGAAATTTAATTCTGAGTTTAATTATAAAATATTTAACATTACGTTTAAAATGCTAGCCTTTTCCTTGTGAATGTTTTAGCTTCAAAAAATATATTTATCATACCGGAAGCGTAAAATAATACATCCAAGCATTTTTGGATAAGAAATTTAATTCTGAGTTTAATTATATAAAAATATTTAAAATTACGTTTAAAATGTTAGCCTTTTCCTTCTGAAAGTTTTCGCGACAAAAAATATATTTATCATACCAGAAGCGTAAAATAATACATCCAAGCATTTTTGGATAAGAAATTTAATTCTGAGTTTAATGATATATAAATAAATTACGTTTAGAATGTTAGCCTTTTCCTTCTGAAAGTTTTCGCGACAAAAAATATATTTATCATACCGGAAGCGTAAAATAATACATCCAAGCATTTTTGGATAAGAAATTTAATTCTGAGTTTAATGATATAAAAATAAATTACGTTTAGAATGTTAGCCTTTTCCTTCTGAAAGTTTTCGCGACAAAAAATATATTTATCATACCAGAAGCGTAAAATAATACATCCAAGCATTTTTGGATAAGAAATTTAATTCTGAGTTTAATGATATATAAATAAATTACGTTTAAAATGTTAGCCTTTTCCTTCTGAATGTTTTATCGACAAAAAATATATTTATCATACCGGAAGCGTAAAATAATACATCCAAGCATTTTTGGATAAGAAATTTAATTCTGAGTTTAATGATATAAAAATATTTAAAATTACGTTTAAATGTTAGCCTTTTCCTTCTGAATGTTTTCGCGATAAAAAATATATTTATCATACCAGAAGCGTAAAATAATACATCCAAGCATTTTTATATAAGAAATTTAATTCTGAGTTTAATGATATAAAAATACTTAAAATTACGTTTAGAATGTAAGCATTTTTCTTCTGAAAGTTTTCGCGACAAAAAATATATTTATCATACCGGAAGCGTAAAATAATACATCCAAGCATTTTTGGATAAGAAATTTAATTCTGAATTTAATGATATAAAAATATTTAAAATTACGTTAAAAATGTTAGCCTTTTCCTTCTGAAAGTTTTCGCGACAAAAAAATATATTTATAATACCGGAAGCTTAAAATATTACATCCAAGCATTTTTGGATAAGAAATTTAATTCTGAGTTTAATTATAAAATATTTAACATTACGTTTAAAATGTTAGCCTCTTCCTTGTGAATGTTTTAGCTTCAAAAAATATATTTATCATACCGGAAGCGTAAAATAATACATCCAAGCATTTTTGGATAAGAAATTTAATTCTGAGTTTAATTATATATAAATTAAATTACGTTAAAAATGTTAGCCTTTTCCTTCTGAAAGTTTTCGCGACAAAAAAATATATTTATAATACCGGAAGCTTAAAATATTACATCCAAGCATTTTTGGATAAGAAATTTAATTCTGAGTTTAATTATAAAATATTTAACATTACGTTTAAAATGTTAGCCTCTTCCTTGTGAATGTTTTAGCTTCAAAAAATATATTTATCATACCGGAAGCGTAAAATAATACATCCAAGCATTTTTGGATAAGAAATTTAATTCTGAGTTTAATTATATATAAATAAATTACGTTTAGAATGTTAGCCTTTTCCTTCTGAAAGTTTTCGCGATAAAAAATATATTTATCATACCAGAAGCGTAAAATAATACATCCAAGCATTTTTGGATAAGAAATTTAATTCTGAGTTTAATTATATAAAAATATTTAAAATTACGTTTAAAATGTTAGCCTTTTCCTTCTGAAAGTTTTCGCGACAATAAAATATATTTATCATACCGGAAGCGTAAAATAATACATCCAAGCATTTTTGGATAAGAAATTTAATTCTGAGTTTAATGATATATAAATAAATTACGTTTAGAATGTTAGCCTTTTCCTTCTGAAAGTTTTCGCGATAAAAAATATATTTATCATACCAGAAGCGTAAAATAATACATCCAAGCATTTTTGGATAAGAAATTTAATTCTGAGTTTAATTATATAAAAATATTTAAAATTACGTTTAAAATGTTAGCCTTTTCCTTCTGAAAGTTTTCGCGACAATAAAATATATTTATCATACCGGAAGCGTAAAATAATACATCCAAGCATTTTTGGATAAGAAATTTAATTCTGAGTTTAATGATATATAAATAAATTACGTTTAGAATGTTAGCCTTTTACTTCTGAAAGTTTTCGCGACAAAAAATATATTTATCATACCAGAAGCGTAAAATAATACATCCAAGCATTTTTGGATAAGAAATTTAATTCTGAGTTTAATTATATAAAAATATTTAAAATTACGTTTAAAATGTTAGCCTTTTCCTTCTGAAAGTTTTCGCGACAAAAAATATATTTATCATACCAGAAGCGTAAAATAATACATCCAAGCATTTTTGGATAAGAAATTTAATTCTGAGTTTAATGATATATAAATAAATTACGTTTAGAATGTTAGCCTTTTCCTTCTGAAAGTTTTCGCGATAAAAAATATATTTATCATACCAGAAGCGTAAAATAATACATCCAAGCATTTTTGGATAAGAAATTTAATTCTGAGTTTAATTATATAAAAATATTTAAAATTACGTTTAAAATGTTAGCCTTTTCCTTCTGAAAGTTTTCGCGACAATAAAATATATTTATCATACCGGAAGCGTAAAATAATACATCCAAGCATTTTTGGATAAGAAATTTAATTCTGAGTTTAATGATATATAAATAAATTACGTTTAGAATGTTAGCCTTTTCCTTCTGAAAGTTTTCGCGACAAAAAATATATTTATCATACCGGAAGCGTAAAATAATACATCCAAGCATTTTTGGATAAGAAATTTAATTCTGAGTTTAATGATATAAAAATATTTAAAATAATGTTAGCCTTTTCCTTCTGAATGTTTTAGCGACAAAAAATATATTTATCATACCAGAAGCGTAAAATAATACATCCAAGCATTTTTGGATAAGAAATTTAATTCTGAGTTTAATGATATATAAATAAATTACGTTTAAAATGTTAGCCTTTTCCTTCTGAATGTTTTATCGACAAAAAATATATTTATCATACCGGAAGCGTAAAATAATACATCCAAGCATTTTTGGATAAGAAATTTAATTCTGAGTTTAATGATATAAAAATATTTAAAATTACGTTTAAATGTTAGCCTTTTCCTTCTGAATGTTTTCGCGATAAAAAATATATTTATCATACCAGAAGCGTAAAATAATACATCCAAGCATTTTTATATAAGAAATTTAATTCTGAGTTTAATGATATAAAAATACTTAAAATTACGTTTAGAATGTAAGCATTTTTCTTCTGAAAGTTTTCGCGACAAAAAATATATTTATCATACCGGAAGCGTAAAATAATACATCCAAGCATTTTTGGATAAGAAATTTAATTCTGAGTTTAATGATATAAAAATATTTAAAATTACGTTAAAAATGTTAGCCTTTTCCTTCTGAAAGTTTTCGCGACAAAAAAATATATTTATAATACCGGAAGCTTAAAATATTACATCCAAGCATTTTTGGATAAGAAATTTAATTCTGAGTTTAATTATAAAATATTTAACATTACGTTTAAAATGTTAGCCTCTTCCTTGTGAATGTTTTAGCTTCAAAAAATATATTTATCATACCGGAAGCGTAAAATAATACATCCAAGCATTTTTGGATAAGAAATTTAATTCTGAGTTTAATTATATATAAATAAATTACGTTTAGAATGTTAGCCTTTTCCTTCTGAAAGTTTTCGCGATAAAAAATATATTTATCATACCAGAAGCGTAAAATAATACATCCAAGCATTTTTGGATAAGAAATTTAATTCTGAGTTTAATTATATAAAAATATTTAAAATTACGTTTAAAATGTTAGCCTTTTCCTTCTGAAAGTTTTCGCGACAATAAAATATATTTATCATACCGGAAGCGTAAAATAATACATCCAAGCATTTTTGGATAAGAAATTTAATTCTGAGTTTAATGATATATAAATAAATTACGTTTAGAATGTTAGCCTTTTCCTTCTGAAAGTTTTCGCGATAAAAAATATATTTATCATACCAGAAGCGTAAAATAATACATCCAAGCATTTTTGGATAAGAAATTTAATTCTGAGTTTAATGATATAAAAATATTTAAAATTACGTTAAAAATGTTAGCCTTTTCCTTCTGAAAGTTTTCGCGACAAAAAAATATATTTATAATACCGGAAGCGTAAAATAATACATCCAAGCATTTTTGGATAAGAAATTTAATTCTGAGTTTAATTATAAAATATTTAACATTACGTTTAAAATGCTAGCCTTTTCCTTGTAAATGTTTTAGCTTCAAAAAATATATTTATCATACCGGAAGCGTAAAATAATACATCCAAGCATTTTTGGATAAGAAATTTAATTCTGAGTTTAATTATATAAAAATATTTAAAATTACGTTTAAAATGTTAGCCTTTTCCTTCTGAAAGTTTTCGCGACAAAAAATATATTTATCATACCAGAAGCGTAAAATAATACATCCAAGCATTTTTGGATAAGAAATTTAATTCTGAGTTTAATGATATATAAATAAATTACGTTTAGAATGTTAGCCTTTTCCTTCTGAAAGTTTTCGCGACAAAAAATATATTTATCATACCGGAAGCCTAAAATAATACATCCAAGCATTTTTGGATAAGAAATTTAATTCTGAGTTTAATGATATAAAAATAAATTACGTTTAGAATGTTAGCCTTTTCCTTCTGAAAGTTTTCGCGACAAAAAATATATTTATCATACCAGAAGCGTAAAATAATACATCCAAGCATTTTTGGATAAGAAATTTAATTCTGAGTTTAATGATATAAAAATATTTAAAATTACGTTTAAAATGTTAGCCTTTTCCTTCTGAATGTTTTCGCGATAAAAAATATATTTATCATACCGGAAGCGTAAAATAATACATCCAAGCATTTTTGGATAAGAAATTTAATTCTGAGTTTAATGATATAAAAATATTTAAAATTACGTTTAAAATGTTAGCCTTTTCCTTCTGAAAGTTTTCGCGACAATAAAATATATTTATCATACCGGAAGCGTAAAATAATACATCCAAGCATTTTTGGATAAGAAATTTAATTCTGAGTTTAATGATATAAAAATATTTAAAATTACGTTTAAAATGTTAGTCTTTTCCTTCTGAAAGTTTTCGCGACAATAAAATATATTTATCATACCGGAAGCGTAAAAAAATACATCCAAGCATTTTTGGATAAGAAATTTAATTCTGAGTTTAATGATATAAAAATATTTAAAATTACGTTAAAAATGTTAGCCTTTTCCTTCTGAAAGTTTTCGCGACAAAAAAATATATTTATAATACCGGAAGCGTAAAATAATACATCCAAGCATTTTTGGATAAGAAATTTAATTCTGAGTTTAATTATAAAATATTTAACATTACGTTTAAAATGCTAGCCTTTTCCTTGTGAATGTTTTAGCTTCAAAAAATATATTTATCATACCGGAAGCGTAAAATAATACATCCAAGCATTTTTGGATAAGAAATTTAATTCTGAGTTTAATTATATAAAAATATTTAAAATTACGTTTAAAATGTTAGCCTTTTCCTTCTGAAAGTTTTCGCGACAAAAAATATATTTATCATACCAGAAGCGTAAAATAATACATCCAAGCATTTTTGGATAAGAAATTTAATTCTGAGTTTAATGATATATAAATAAATTACGTTTAGAATGTTAGCCTTTTCCTTCTGAAAGTTTTCGCGACAAAAAATATATTTATCATACCGGAAGCGTAAAATAATACATCCAAGCATTTTTGGATAAGAAATTTAATTCTGAGTTTAATGATATAAAAATAAATTACGTTTAGAATGTTAGCCTTTTCCTTCTGAAAGTTTTCGCGACAAAAAATATATTTATCATACCAGAAGCGTAAAATAATACATCCAAGCATTTTTGGATAAGAAATTTAATTCTGAGTTTAATGATATATAAATAAATTACGTTTAAAATGTTAGCCTTTTCCTTCTGAATGTTTTATCGACAAAAAATATATTTATCATACCGGAAGCGTAAAATAATACATCCAAGCATTTTTGGATAAGAAATTTAATTCTGAGTTTAATGATATAAAAATATTTAAAATTACGTTTAAATGTTAGCCTTTTCCTTCTGAATGTTTTCGCGATAAAAAATATATTTATCATACCAGAAGCGTAAAATAATACATCCAAGCATTTTTATATAAGAAATTTAATTCTGAGTTTAATGATATAAAAATACTTAAAATTACGTTTAGAATGTAAGCATTTTTCTTCTGAAAGTTTTCGCGACAAAAAATATATTTATCATACCGGAAGCGTAAAATAATACATCCAAGCATTTTTGGATAAGAAATTTAATTCTGAGTTTAATGATATAAAAATATTTAAAATTACGTTAAAAATGTTAGCCTTTTCCTTCTGAAAGTTTTCGCGACAAAAAAATATATTTATAATACCGGAAGCTTAAAATATTACATCCAAGCATTTTTGGATAAGAAATTTAATTCTGAGTTTAATTATAAAATATTTAACATTACGTTTAAAATGTTAGCCTCTTCCTTGTGAATGTTTTAGCTTCAAAAAATATATTTATCATACCGGAAGCGTAAAATAATACATCCAAGCATTTTTGGATAAGAAATTTAATTCTGAGTTTAATTATATATAAATAAATTACGTTTAGAATGTTAGCCTTTTCCTTCTGAAAGTTTTCGCGATAAAAAATATATTTATCATACCAGAAGCGTAAAATAATACATCCAAGCATTTTTGGATAAGAAATTTAATTCTGAGTTTAATTATATAAAAATATTTAAAATTACGTTTAAAATGTTAGCCTTTTCCTTCTGAAAGTTTTCGCGACAATAAAATATATTTATCATACCGGAAGCGTAAAATAATACATCCAAGCATTTTTGGATAAGAAATTTAATTCTGAGTTTAATGATATATAAATAAATTACGTTTAGAATGTTAGCCTTTTCCTTCTGAAAGTTTTCGCGATAAAAAATATATTTATCATACCAGAAGCGTAAAATAATACATCCAAGCATTTTTGGATAAGAAATTTAATTCTGAGTTTAATTATATAAAAATATTTAAAATTACGTTTAAAATGTTAGCCTTTTCCTTCTGAAAGTTTTCGCGACAATAAAATATATTTATCATACCGGAAGCGTAAAATAATACATCCAAGCATTTTTGGATAAGAAATTTAATTCTGAGTTTAATGATATATAAATAAATTACGTTTAGAATGTTAGCCTTTTACTTCTGAAAGTTTTCGCGACAAAAAATATATTTATCATACCAGAAGCGTAAAATAATACATCCAAGCATTTTTGGATAAGAAATTTAATTCTGAGTTTAATTATATAAAAATATTTAAAATTACGTTTAAAATGTTAGCCTTTTCCTTCTGAAAGTTTTCGCGACAAAAAATATATTTATCATACCAGAAGCGTAAAATAATACATCCAAGCATTTTTGGATAAGAAATTTAATTCTGAGTTTAATGATATATAAATAAATTACGTTTAGAATGTTAGCCTTTTCCTTCTGAAAGTTTTCGCGATAAAAAATATATTTATCATACCAGAAGCGTAAAATAATACATCCAAGCATTTTTGGATAAGAAATTTAATTCTGAGTTTAATTATATAAAAATATTTAAAATTACGTTTAAAATGTTAGCCTTTTCCTTCTGAAAGTTTTCGCGACAATAAAATATATTTATCATACCGGAAGCGTAAAATAATACATCCAAGCATTTTTGGATAAGAAATTTAATTCTGAGTTTAATGATATATAAATAAATTACGTTTAGAATGTTAGCCTTTTCCTTCTGAAAGTTTTCGCGACAAAAAATATATTTATCATACCGGAAGCGTAAAATAATACATCCAAGCATTTTTGGATAAGAAATTTAATTCTGAGTTTAATGATATAAAAATATTTAAAATAATGTTAGCCTTTTCCTTCTGAATGTTTTAGCGACAAAAAATATATTTATCATACCAGAAGCGTAAAATAATACATCCAAGCATTTTTGGATAAGAAATTTAATTCTGAGTTTAATGATATATAAATAAATTACGTTTAAAATGTTAGCCTTTTCCTTCTGAATGTTTTATCGACAAAAAATATATTTATCATACCGGAAGCGTAAAATAATACATCCAAGCATTTTTGGATAAGAAATTTAATTCTGAGTTTAATGATATAAAAATATTTAAAATTACGTTTAAATGTTAGCCTTTTCCTTCTGAATGTTTTCGCGATAAAAAATATATTTATCATACCAGAAGCGTAAAATAATACATCCAAGCATTTTTATATAAGAAATTTAATTCTGAGTTTAATGATATAAAAATACTTAAAATTACGTTTAGAATGTAAGCATTTTTCTTCTGAAAGTTTTCGCGACAAAAAATATATTTATCATACCGGAAGCGTAAAATAATACATCCAAGCATTTTTGGATAAGAAATTTAATTCTGAGTTTAATGATATAAAAATATTTAAAATTACGTTAAAAATGTTAGCCTTTTCCTTCTGAAAGTTTTCGCGACAAAAAAATATATTTATAATACCGGAAGCTTAAAATATTACATCCAAGCATTTTTGGATAAGAAATTTAATTCTGAGTTTAATTATAAAATATTTAACATTACGTTTAAAATGTTAGCCTCTTCCTTGTGAATGTTTTAGCTTCAAAAAATATATTTATCATACCGGAAGCGTAAAATAATACATCCAAGCATTTTTGGATAAGAAATTTAATTCTGAGTTTAATTATATATAAATAAATTACGTTTAGAATGTTAGCCTTTTCCTTCTGAAAGTTTTCGCGATAAAAAATATATTTATCATACCAGAAGCGTAAAATAATACATCCAAGCATTTTTGGATAAGAAATTTAATTCTGAGTTTAATTATATAAAAATATTTAAAATTACGTTTAAAATGTTAGCCTTTTCCTTCTGAAAGTTTTCGCGACAATAAAATATATTTATCATACCGGAAGCGTAAAATAATACATCCAAGCATTTTTGGATAAGAAATTTAATTCTGAGTTTAATGATATATAAATAAATTACGTTTAGAATGTTAGCCTTTTCCTTCTGAAAGTTTTCGCGATAAAAAATATATTTATCATACCAGAAGCGTAAAATAATACATCCAAGCATTTTTGGATAAGAAATTTAATTCTGAGTTTAATTATATAAAAATATTTAAAATTACGTTTAAAATGTTAGCCTTTTCCTTCTGAAAGTTTTCGCGACAATAAAATATATTTATCATACCGGAAGCGTAAAATAATACATCCAAGCATTTTTGGATAAGAAATTTAATTCTGAGTTTAATGATATATAAATAAATTACGTTTAGAATGTTAGCCTTTTACTTCTGAAAGTTTTCGCGACAAAAAATATATTTATCATACCAGAAGCGTAAAATAATACATCCAAGCATTTTTGGATAAGAAATTTAATTCTGAGTTTAATTATATAAAAATATTTAAAATTACGTTTAAAATGTTAGCCTTTTCCTTCTGAAAGTTTTCGCGACAAAAAATATATTTATCATACCAGAAGCGTAAAATAATACATCCAAGCATTTTTGGATAAGAAATTTAATTCTGAGTTTAATGATATATAAATAAATTACGTTTAGAATGTTAGCCTTTTCCTTCTGAAAGTTTTCGCGATAAAAAATATATTTATCATACCAGAAGCGTAAAATAATACATCCAAGCATTTTTGGATAAGAAATTTAATTCTGAGTTTAATTATATAAAAATATTTAAAATTACGTTTAAAATGTTAGCCTTTTCCTTCTGAAAGTTTTCGCGACAATAAAATATATTTATCATACCGGAAGCGTAAAATAATATATCCAAGCATTTTTGGATAAGAAATTTAATTCTGAGTTTAATGATATATAAATAAATTACGTTTAGAATGTTAGCCTTTTCCTTCTGAAAGTTTTCGCGACAAAAAATATATTTATCATACCGGAAGCGTAAAATAATACATCCAAGCATTTTTGGATAAGAAATTTAATTCTGAGTTTAATGATATAAAAATATTTAAAATAATGTTAGCCTTTTCCTTCTGAATGTTTTAGCGACAAAAAATATATTTATCATACCAGAAGCGTAAAATAATACATCCAAGCATTTTTGGATAAGAAATTTAATTCTGAGTTTAATGATATATAAATAAATTACGTTTAGAATGTTAGCCTTTTCCTTCTGAAAGTTTTCGCTACAAAAAATATATTTATCATACCAGAAGCGTAAAATAATACATCCAAGCATTTTATAAGAAATTTAATTCTGAGTTTAATGATATAAAAATATTTAAAATTACGTTTAGAATGTTAGCCTTTTCCTTCTGAAAGTTTTCACGATAAAAAATATATTTATCATACCAGAAGCGTAAAATAATACATCCAAGCATTTTTGGATAAGAAATTTAATTCTGAGTTTAATTATAAAATATTTAACATTACGTTTAAAATGTTAGCCTTTTCCTTGTGAATGTTTTAGCTTCAAAAAATATATTTATCATACCGGAAGCGTAAAATAATACATCCAAGCATTTTTGGATAAGAAATTTAATTCTGAGTTTAATGATATATAAATAAATTACGTTTAGAATGTTAGCCTTTTCCTTCTGAAAGTTTTCGCGATAAAAAATATATTTATCATACCAGAAGCGTAAAATAATACATCCAAGCATTTTTGGATAAGAAATTTAATTCTGAGTTTAATTATAAAATATTTAACATTACGTTTAAAATGTTAGCCTTTTCCTTGTGAATGTTTTAGCTTCAAAAAATATATTTATCATACCGGAAGCGTAAAATAATACATCCAAGCATTTTTGGATAAGAAATTTAATTCTGAGTTTAATGATATATAAATAAATTACGTTTAGAATGTTAGCCTTTTCCTTCTGAAAGTTTTCGCGATAAAAAATATATTTATCATACCAGAAGCGTAAAATAATACATCCAAGCATTTTTGGATAAGAAATTTAATTCTGAGTTTAATGATATAAAAATATTTAAAATTACGTTTATAATGTTAGCCTTTTCCTTCTGAATGTTTTAGCGACATTAAATATATTTATCATACCAGAAGCGTAAAATAATACATCCAAGCATTTTTGGATAAGAAATTTAATTCTGAGTTTAATGATATAAAAATACTTAAAATTACGTTTAGAATGTTAGCCTTTTCCTTCTGAATGTTTTAGCGACATTAAATATATTTATCATACCAGAAGCGTAAAATAATACATCTAAGCATTTTTGGATAAGAAATTTAATTCTGAGTATAATGATATAAAAATATTTAAAATTACGTGTAAAATGTTAGCCTTTTCCTTCTGAATGTTTAAGCGACAAAAAATATATTTATCATACCAGAAGCGTAAAATAATACATCCAAGCATTTTATAAGAAATTTAATTCTGAGTTTAATGATATAAAAATATTTAAAATTACGTTTAGAATGTTAGCCTTTTATTTCTGAAAGTTTTCGCGACAAAAAATATATTTATCATACCGGAAGCGTAAAATAATACATCCAAGCATTTTTGGATAAGAAATTTAATTCAGAGTATAATGATATAAAAATATTTAAAATTACGTGTAAAATGTTAGCCTTTTCCTTCTGAATGTTTAAGCGACAAAAAATATATTTATCATACCAGAAGCGTAAAATAATACATCCAAGCATTTTTATATAAGAAATTTAATTCTGAGTTTAATGATATAAAAATACTTAAAATTACGTTTAGAATGTTAGCCTTTTCCTTCTGAAAGTTTTCGCGACAAAAAAATATATTTATCATACCGGAAGCGTAAAATAATACATCCAAGCATTTTTGGATATGAAATTTAATTCTGAGTTTAATGATATAAAAATATTTAAAATTACGTTTAAAATGTTAGCCTTTTCCTTCTGAAAGTTTTCGCGACAATAAAATATATTTATCATATCGGGAAGCGTAAAATAATACATCTAAGCATTTTTGGATAAGAAATTTAATTCTGAGTTTAGTTATATAAAAATATTTAAAATTACGTTTAAAATGTTAGCCTTTTCCTTCTGAAAGTTTTCGCGACAAAAAATATATTTATCATACCAGAAGCGTAAAATAATACATCCAAGCATTTTTGGATAAGAAATTTAATTCTGAGTTTAATTATATAAAAATATTTAAAATTACGTTTAAAATGTTAGCCTTTTTCTTCTGAAAGTTTTCGCGACAAAAAATATATTTATCATACCAGAAGCGTAAAATAATACATCCAAGCATTTTTGGATAAGAAATTTAATTCTGAGTTTAATGATATATAAATAAATTACGTTTAGAATGTTAGCCTTTTCCTTCTGAAAGTTTTCGCGACAAAAAATATATTTATCATACCGGAAGCGTAAAATAATACATCCAAGCATTTTTGGATAAGAAATTTAATTCTGAGTTTAATGATATAAAAATATTTAAAATAATGTTAGCCTTTTCCTTCTGAATGTTTTAGCGACAAAAAATATATTTATCATACCAGAAGCGTAAAATAATACATCCAAGCATTTTATAAGAAATTTAATTCTGAGTTTAATGATATAAAAATATTTAAAATTACGTTTAGAATGTTAGCCTTTTATTTCTGAAAGTTTTCGCGACAAAAAATATATTAATCATACCGGAAGCGTAAAATAATACATCCAAGCATTTTTGGATAAGAAATTTAATTCTGAGTTTAATGATATATAAATAAATTACGTTTAGAATGTTAGCCTTTTCCTTCTGAAAGTTTTCGCGACAAAAAATATATTTATCATACCGTAAGCGTAAAATAATACATCCAAGCATTTTTGGATAAGAAATTTAATTCTGAGTTTAATGATATAAAAATATTTAAAATTACGTGTAAAATGTTAGCCTTTTCCTTCTGAATGTTTAAGCGACAAAAAATATATTTATCATACCAGAAGCGTAAAATAATACATCCAAGCATTTTTATATAAGAAATTTAGTTCTGAGTTTAATGATATATAAATAAATTACGTTTAGAATGTTAGCCTTTTCCTTCTGAAAGTTTTCGCGACAAAAAATATATTTATCATACCGTAAGCGTAAAATAATACATCCAAGCATTTTTGGATAAGAAATTTAATTCTGAGTTTAATGATATAAAAATATTTAAAATTACGTTTATAATGTTAGCCTTTTCCTTCTGAATGTTTTAGCGACATTAAATATATTTATCATACCAGAAGCGTAAAATAATACATCCAAGCATTTTTGGATAAGAAATTTAATTCTGAGTTTAATGATATAAAAATACTTAAAATAATGTTTAGAATGTTAGCCTTTTCCTTCTGAATGTTTTAGCGACATTAAATATATTTATCATACCAGAAGCGTAAAATAATACATCCAAGCATTTTTGGATAAGAAATTTAATTCTGAGTATAATGATATAAAAATATTTAAAATTACGTGTAAAATGTTAGCCTTTTCCTTCTGAATGTTTAAGCGACAAAAAATATATTTATCATACCAGAAGCGTAAAATAATACATCCAAGCATTTTTATATAAGAAATTTAATTCTGAGTTTAATGATATAAAAATACTTAAAATTACGTTTAGAATGTTAGCCTTTTCCTTCTGAAAGTTTTCGCGACAAAAAAATATATTTATCATACCGGAAGCGTAAAATAATACATCCAAGCATTTTTGGATATGAAATTTAATTCTGAGTTTAATGATATAAAAATATTTAAAATTACGTTTAAAATGTTAGCCTTTTCCTTCTGAAAGTTTTCGCGACAATAAAATATATTTATCATATCGGGAAGCGTAAAATAATACATCTAAGCATTTTTGGATAAGAAATTTAATTCTGAGTTTAGTTATATAAAAATATTTAAAATTACGTTTAAAATGTTAGCCTTTTCCTTCTGAAAGTTTTCGCGACAAAAAATATATTTATCATACCAGAAGCGTAAAATAATACATCCAAGCATTTTTGGATAAGAAATTTAATTCTGAGTTTAATGATATATAAATAAATTACGTTTAGAATGTTAGCCTTTTCCTTCTGAAAGTTTTCGCGACAAAAAATATATTTATCATACAAGAAGAGTAAAATAATACATCCAAGCATTTTTGGATAAGAAATTTAATTCTGAGTTTAATGATATATAAATAAATTACGTTTAGAATGTTAGCCTTTTCCTTCTGAAAGTTTTCGCGACAAAAAATATATTTATCATACCGGAAGCGTAAAATAATACATCCAAGCATTTTTGGATAAGAAATTTAATTCTGAGTTTAATGATATAAAAATATTTAAAATAATGTTAGCCTTTTCCTTCTGAATGTTTTAGCGACAAAAAATATATTTATCATACCAGAAGCGTAAAATAATACATCCAAGCATTTTATAAGAAATTTAATTCTGAGTTTAATGATATAAAAATACTTAAAATTACGTTTAGAATGTTAGCCTTTTCCTTCTGAATGTTTTAGCGACATTAAATATATTTATCATACCAGAAGCGTAAAATAATACATCCAAGCATTTTTGGATAAGAAATTTAATTCTGATTATAATGATATAAAAATATTTAAAATTACGTGTAAAATGTTAGCCTTTTCCTTCTGAATGTTTAAGCGACAAAAAATATATTTATCATACCAGAAGCGTAAAATAATACATCCAAGCATTTTTGGATAAGAAATTTAATTCTGAGTATAATGATATAAAAATATTTAAAATTACGTGTAAAATGTTAGCCTTTTCCTTCTGAATGTTTAAGCGACAAAAAATATATTTATCATACCAGAAGCGTAAAATAATACATCCAAGCATTTTTATATAAGAAATTTAGTTCTGAGTTTAATGATATATAAATAAATTACGTTTAGAATGTTAGCCTTTTCCTTCTGAAAGTTTTCGCGACAAAAAATATATTTATCATACCGGAAGCGTAAAATAATACATCCAAGCATTTTTGGATATGAAATTTAATTCTGAGTTTAATGATATAAAAATATTTAAAATTACGTTTATAATGTTAGCCTTTTCCTTCTGAATGTTTTAGCGACATTAAATATATTTATCATACCAGAAGCGTAAAATAATACATCCAAGCATTTTTGGATAAGAAATTTAATTCTGAGTTTAATGATATATAAATAAATTACGTTTAGAATGTTAGCCTTTTCCTTCTGAAAGTTTTCGCGACAAAAAATATATTTATCATACCGGAAGCGTAAAATAATACATCCAAGCATTTTTGGATAAGAAATTTAATTCTGAGTTTAATGATATAAAAATATTTAAAATAATGTTAGCCTTTTCCTTCTGAATGTTTTAGCGACAAAAATTATATTTATCATACCAGAAGCGTAAAATAATACATCCAAGCATTTTATAAGAAATTTAATTCTTAGTTTAATGATATAAAAATACTTAAAATTACGTTTAAAATGTTAGCCTTTTCCTTCTGAAAGTTTTCGCGACAAAATATATATTTATCATACCAGAAGCGTAAAATAATACATCCAAGCATTTTTGGATAAGAAATTTAATTCTGAGTTTAATGATATATAAATAAATTACGTTTAGAATGTTAGCCTTTTCCTTCTGAAAGTTTTCGCGACAAAAAATATATTTATCATACCGGAAGCGTAAAATAATACATCCAAGCATTTTTGGATAAGAAATTTAATTCTGAGTTTAATGATATAAAAATATTTAAAATAATGTTAGCCTTTTCCTTCTGAATGTTTTAGCGACAAAAAATATATTTATCATACCAGAAGCGTAAAATAATACATCCAAGCATTTTATAAGAAATTTAATTCTTAGTTTAATGATATAAAAATACTTAAAATTACGTTTAGAATGTTAGCCTTTTCCTTCTGAATGTTTTAGCGACATTAAATATATTTATCATACCAGAAGCGTAAAATAATACATCCAAGCATTTTTGGATAAGAAATTTAATTCTGATTATAATGATATAAAAATATTTAAAATTACGTGTAAAATGTTAGCCTTTTCCTTCTGAATGTTTAAGCGACAAAAAATATATTTATCATACCAGAAGCGTAAAATAATACATCCAAGCATTTTTATATAAGAAATTTAGTTCTGAGTTTAATGATATATAAATAAATTACGTTTAGAATGTTAGCCTTTTCCTTCTGAAAGTTTTCGCGACAAAAAATATATTTATCATACCGGAAGCGTAAAATAATACATCCAAGCATTTTTGGATATGAAATTTAATTCTGAGTTTAATGATATAAAAATATTTAAAATTACGTTTATAATGTTAGCCTTTTCCTTCTGAATGTTTTAGCGACATTAAATATATTTATCATACCAGAAGCGTAAAATAATACATCCAAGCATTTTTGGATAAGAAATTTAATTCTGAGTTTAATGATATATAAATAAATTACGTTTAGAATGTTAGCCTTTTCCTTCTGAAAGTTTTCGCGACAAAAAATATATTTATCATACCAGAAGCGTAAAATAATACATTCAAGCATTTTTGGATAAGAAATTTAATTCTGAGTTTAATTATATAAAAATATTTAAAATTACGTTTAAAATGTTAGCCTTTTCCTTCTGAAAGTTTTCGCGACAAAAAATATATTTATCATACCAGAAGCGTAAAATAATACATCCAAGCATTTTTGGATAAGAAATTTAATTCTGAGTTTAATGATATATAAATAAATTACGTTTAGAATGTTAGCCTTTTCCTTCTGAAAGTTTTCGCGACAAAAAATATATTTATCATACCGGAAGCGTAAAATAATACATCCAAGCATTTTTGGATAAGAAATTTAATTCTGAGTTTAATGATATAAAAATATTTAAAATAATGTTAGCCTTTTCCTTCTGAATGTTTTAGCGACAAAAAATATATTTATCATACCAGAAGCGTAAAATAATACATCCAAGCATTTTATAAGAAATTTAATTCTGAGTTTAATGATATAAAAATACTTAAAATTACGTTTAGAATGTTAGCCTTTTCCTTCTGAATGTTTTAGCGACATTAAATATATTTATCATACCAGAAGCGTAAAATAATACATCCAAGCATTTTTGGATAAGAAATTTAATTCTGATTATAATGATATAAAAATATTTAAAATTACGTGTAAAATGTTAGCCTTTTCCTTCTGAATGTTTAAGCGACAAAAAATATATTTATCATACCAGAAGCGTAAAATAATACATCCAAGCATTTTTGGATAAGAAATTTAATTCTGAGTATAATGATATAAAAATATTTAAAATTACGTGTAAAATGTTAGCGTTTTCCTTCTGAATGTTTAAGCGACAAAAAATATATTTATCATACCAGAAGCGTAAAATAATACATCCAAGCATTTTTATATGAGAAATTTAGTTCTGAGTTTAATGATATATAAATAAATTACGTTTAGAATGTTAGCCTTTTCCTTCTGAAAGTTTTCGCGACAAAAAATATATTTATCATACCGGAAGCGTAAAATAATACATCCAAGCATTTTTGGATATGAAATTTAATTCTGAGTTTAATGATATAAAAATATTTAAAATTACGTTTATAATGTTAGCCTTTTCCTTCTGAATGTTTTAGCGACATTAAATATATTTATCATACCAGAAGCGTAAAATAATACATCCAAGCATTTTTGGATAAGAAATTTAATTCTGAGTTTAATGATATATAAATAAATTACGTTTAGAATGTTAGCCTTTTCCTTCTGAAAGTTTTCGCGACAAAAAATATATTTATCATACCGGAAGCGTAAAATAATACATCCAAGCATTTTTGGATAAGAAATTTAATTCTGAGTTTAATGATATAAAAATATTTAAAATAATGTTAGCCTTTTCCTTCTGAATGTTTTAGCGACAAAAAATATATTTATCATACCAGAAGCGTAAAATAATACATCCAAGCATTTTATAAGAAATTTAATTCTGAGTTTAATGATATAAAAATATTTAAAATTACGTTTAGAATGTTAGCCTTTTCCTTCTGAAAGTTTTCACGATAAAAAATATATTTATCATACCAGAAGCGTAAAATAATACATCCAAGCATTTTTGGATAAGAAATTTAATTCTGAGTTTAATGATATATAAATAAATTACGTTTAGAATGTTAGCCTTTTCCTTCTGAAAGTTTTCGCGACAAAAAATATATTTATCATACCAGAAGCGTAAAATAATACATCCAAGCATTTTTGGATAAGAAATTTAATTCTGAGTTTAATTATATAAAAATATTTAAAATTACGTTTAAAATGTTAGCCTTTTTCTTCTGAAAGTTTTCGCGACAAAAAATATATTTATCATACCAGAAGCGTAAAATAATACATCCAAGCATTTTTGGATAAGAAATTTAATTCTGAGTTTAATGATATAAAAATATTTAAAATAATGTTAGCCTTTTCCTTCTGAATGTTTAAGCGACAAAAAATATATTTATCATACCAGAAGCGTAAAATAATACATCCAAGCATTTTTATATAAGAAATTTAGTTCTGAGTTTAATGATATATAAATAAATTACGTTTAGAATGTTAGCCTTTTCCTTCTGAAAGTTTTCGCGACAAAAAATATATTTATCTTACCGGAAGCGTAAAATAATACATCCAAGCATTTTTGGATAAGAAATTTAATTCTGAGTTTAATGATATAAAAATATTTAAAATTACGTTTATAATGTTAGCCTTTTCCTTCTGAATGTTTTAGCGACATTAAATATATTTATCATACCGGAAGCGTAAAATAATACATCCAAGCATTTTTGGATAAGAAATTTAATTCTGAGTTTAATGATATAAAAATATTTAAAATTACGTTTAAAATGTTAGCCTTTTCCTTCTGAAAGTTTTCGCGACAATAAAATATATTTATAATACCAGAAGCGTAAAATAATACATCCAAGCATTTTTGGATAAGAAATTTAATTCTGAGTTTAATGATATAAAAATATTTAAAATTACGTTAAAAATGTTAGCCTTTTCCTTCTGAAAGTTTTCGCGACAAAAAAATATATTTATAATACCGGAAGCGTAAAATAATACATCCAAGCATTTTTGGATAAGAAATTTAATTCTGAGTTTAATTATAAAATATTTAACATTACGTTTAAAATGTTAGCCTCCTTGTGAATGTTTTAGCTTCAAAAAATATATTTATCATACCGGAAGCGTAAAATAATACATCCAAGCATTTTTGGATAAGAAATTTAATTCTGAGTTTAATGATATAAAAATATTTAAAATTACGTTTAAAATGTTAGCCTTTTCCTTCTGAAAGTTTTCGCGACAATAAAATATATTTATAATACCAGAAGCGTAAAATAATACATCCAAGCATTTTTGGATAAGAAATTTAATTCTGAGTTTAATGATATAAAAATATTTAAAATTACGTTTAAATGTTAGCCTTTTCCTTCTGAAAGTTTTCGCGACAATAAAATATATTTATCATACCGGAAGCGTAAAATAATACATCCAAGCATTTTTGGATAAGAAATTTAATTCTGAGTTTAATGATATAAAAATATTTAAAATTACGTTTAAAATGTTAGCCTTTTCCTTCTGAAAGTTTTCGCGACAATAAAATATATTTATCATACCGGAAGCGTAAAATAATACATCCAAGCATTTTTGGATAAGAAATTTAATTCTGAGTTTAATGATATATAAATATTAAATTACGTTTAGAATGTTAGCCTTTTCCTTCTGAAAGTTTTCGCGACAAAAAATATATTTATCATACCGGAAGCGTAAAATAATACATCCAAGCATTTTTGGATAAGAAATTTAATTCTGAGTTTAATGATATAAAAATATTTAAAATAATGTTAGCCTTTTCCTTCTGAATGTTTTAGCGACAAAAATTATATTTATCATACCAGAAGCGTAAAATAATACATCCAAGCATTTTATAAGAAATTTAATTCTTAGTTTAATGATATAAAAATACTTAAAATTACGTTTAAAATGTTAGCCTTTTCCTTCTGAAAGTTTTCGCGACAAAATATATATTTATCATACCAGAAGCGTAAAATAATACATCCAAGCATTTTTGGATAAGAAATTTAATTCTGAGTTTAATGATATATAAATAAATTACGTTTAGAATGTTAGCCTTTTCCTTCTGAAAGTTTTCGCGACAAAAAATATATTTATCATACCGGAAGCGTAAAATAATACATCCAAGCATTTTTGGATAAGAAATTTAATTCTGAGTTTAATGATATAAAAATATTTAAAATAATGTTAGCCTTTTCCTTCTGAATGTTTTAGCGACAAAAAATATATTTATCATACCAGAAGCGTAAAATAATACATCCAAGCATTTTATAAGAAATTTAATTCTGAGTTTAATGATATAAAAATATTTAAAATTACGTTTAGAATGTTAGCCTTTTCCTTCTGAAAGTTTTCACGATAAAAAATATATTTATCATACCAGAAGCGTAAAATAATACATCCAAGCATTTTTGGATAAGAAATTTAATTCTGAGTTTAATGATATAATAAATAAATTACGTTTAGAATGTTAGCCTTTTCCTTCTGAAAGTTTTCGCGACAAAAATATATTTATCATACCAGAAGCGTAAAATAATACATCCAAGCATTTTTGGATAAGAAATTTAATTCTGAGTTTAATTATATAAAAATATTTAAAATTACGTTTAAAATGTTAGCCTTTTCCTTCTGAAAGTTTTCGCGACAAAAAATATATTTATCATACCAGAAGCGTAAAATAATACATCCAAGCATTTTTGGATAAGAAATTTAATTCTGAGTTTAATGATATAAAAATATTTAAAATAATGTTAGCCTTTTCCTTCTGAATGTTTAAGCGACAAAAAATATATTTATCATACCAGAAGCGTAAAATAATACATCCAAGCATTTTTATATAAGAAATTTAGTTCTGAGTTTAATGATATATAAATAAATTACGTTTAGAATGTTAGCCTTTTCCTTCTGAAAGTTTTCGCGACAAAAAATATATTTATCTTACCGGAAGCGTAAAATAATACATCCAAGCATTTTTGGATAAGAAATTTAATTCTGAGTTTAATGATATAAAAATATTTAAAATTACGTTTATAATGTTAGCCTTTTCCTTCTGAATGTTTTAGCGACATTAAATATATTTATCATACCGGAAGCGTAAAATAATACATCCAAGCATTTTTGGATAAGAAATTTAATTCTGAGTTTAATGATATAAAAATATTTAAAATTAGATGTTAGCCTTTTCCTTCTGAATGTTTTAGCGACAAAAAATATATTTATCATACCAGAAGCGTAAAATAATACATCCAAGCATTTTTGGATAAGAAATTTAATTCTTAGTTTAATGATATAAAAATACTTAAAATTACGTTTAGAATGTTAGCCTTTTCCTTCTGAATGTTTTAGCGACATTAAATATATTTATCATACCAGAAGCGTAAAATAATACATCCAAGCATTTTTGGATAAGAAATTTAATTCTGAGTTTAATGATATAAAAATATTTAAAATTACGTTTATAATGTTAGCCTTTTCCTTCTGAAAGTTTTCGCGACAAAAAATATATTTATCATACCGGAAGCGTAAAATAATACATCCAAGCATTTTTGGATAAGAAATTTAATTCTGAGTTTAATGATATAAAAATATTTAAAATAATGTTAGCCTTTTCCTTCTGAATGTTTTAGCGACAAAAAATATATTTATCATACCAGAAGCGTAAAATAATACATCCAAGCATTTTATAAGAAATTTAATTCTTAGTTTAATGATATAAAAATACTTAAAATTACGTTTAGAATGTTAGCCTTTTCCTTCTGAAAGTTTTCGCGACAAAAAATATATTTATCTTACCGGAAGCGTAAAATAATACATCCAAGCATTTTTGGATAAGAAATTTAATTCTGAGTTTAATGATATAAAAATATTTAAAATTACGTTTATAATGTTAGCCTTTTCCTTCTGAAAGTTTTCGCGACAAAAAATATATTTATCATACCGGAAGCGTAAAATAATACATCCAAGCATTTTTGGATAAGAAATTTAATTCTGAGTTTAATGATATAAAAATATTTAAAATAATGTTAGCCTTTTCCTTCTGAATGTTTTAGCGACAAAAAATATATTTATCATACCAGAAGCGTAAAATAATACATCCAAGCATTTTATAAGAAATTTAATTCTTAGTTTAATGATATAAAAATACTTAAAATTACGTTTAGAATGTTAGCCTTTTCCTTCTGAATGTTTTAGCGACATTAAATATATTTATCATACCAGAAGCGTAAAATAATACATCCAAGCATTTTTGGATAAGAAATTTAATTCTGATTATAATGATATAAAAATATTTAAAATTACGTGTAAAATGTTAGCCTTTTCCTTCTGAATGTTTAAGCGACAAAAAATATATTTATCATACCAGAAGCGTAAAATAATACATCCAAGCATTTTTATATAAGAAATTTAGTTCTGAGTTTAATGATATATAAATAAATTACGTTTAGAATGTTAGCCTTTTCCTTCTGAAAGTTTTCGCGACAAAAAATATATTTATCATACCGGAAGCGTAAAATAATACATCCAAGCATTTTTGGATATGAAATTTAATTCTGAGTTTAATGATATAAAAATATTTAAAATTACGTTTATAATGTTAGCCTTTTCCTTCTGAATGTTTTAGCGACATTAAATATATTTATCATACCAGAAGCGTAAAATAATACATCCAAGCATTTTTGGATAAGAAATTTAATTCTGAGTTTAATGATATATAAATAAATTACGTTTAGAATGTTAGCCTTTTCCTTCTGAAAGTTTTCGCGACAAAAAATATATTTATCATACCAGAAGCGTAAAATAATACATTCAAGCATTTTTGGATAAGAAATTTAATTCTGAGTTTAATTATATAAAAATATTTAAAATTACGTTTAAAATGTTAGCCTTTTCCTTCTGAAAGTTTTCGCGACAAAAAATATATTTATCATACCAGAAGCGTAAAATAATACATCCAAGCATTTTTGGATAAGAAATTTAATTCTGAGTTTAATGATATATAAATAAATTACGTTTAGAATGTTAGCCTTTTCCTTCTGAAAGTTTTCGCGACAAAAAATATATTTATCATACCGGAAGCGTAAAATAATACATCCAAGCATTTTTGGATAAGAAATTTAATTCTGAGTTTAATGATATAAAAATATTTAAAATAATGTTAGCCTTTTCCTTCTGAATGTTTTAGCGACAAAAAATATATTTATCATACCAGAAGCGTAAAATAATACATCCAAGCATTTTATAAGAAATTTAATTCTGAGTTTAATGATATAAAAATACTTAAAATTACGTTTAGAATGTTAGCCTTTTCCTTCTGAATGTTTTAGCGACATTAAATATATTTATCATACCAGAAGCGTAAAATAATACATCCAAGCATTTTTGGATAAGAAATTTAATTCTGATTATAATGATATAAAAATATTTAAAATTACGTGTAAAATGTTAGCCTTTTCCTTCTGAATGTTTAAGCGACAAAAAATATATTTATCATACCAGAAGCGTAAAATAATACATCCAAGCATTTTTGGATAAGAAATTTAATTCTGAGTATAATGATATAAAAATATTTAAAATTACGTGTAAAATGTTAGCGTTTTCCTTCTGAATGTTTAAGCGACAAAAAATATATTTATCATACCAGAAGCGTAAAATAATACATCCAAGCATTTTTATATGAGAAATTTAGTTCTGAGTTTAATGATATATAAATAAATTACGTTTAGAATGTTAGCCTTTTCCTTCTGAAAGTTTTCGCGACAAAAAATATATTTATCATACCGGAAGCGTAAAATAATACATCCAAGCATTTTTGGATATGAAATTTAATTCTGAGTTTAATGATATAAAAATATTTAAAATTACGTTTATAATGTTAGCCTTTTCCTTCTGAATGTTTTAGCGACATTAAATATATTTATCATACCAGAAGCGTAAAATAATACATCCAAGCATTTTTGGATAAGAAATTTAATTCTGAGTTTAATGATATATAAATAAATTACGTTTAGAATGTTAGCCTTTTCCTTCTGAAAGTTTTCGCGACAAAAAATATATTTATCATACCGGAAGCGTAAAATAATACATCCAAGCATTTTTGGATAAGAAATTTAATTCTGAGTTTAATGATATAAAAATATTTAAAATAATGTTAGCCTTTTCCTTCTGAATGTTTTAGCGACAAAAAATATATTTATCATACCAGAAGCGTAAAATAATACATCCAAGCATTTTATAAGAAATTTAATTCTGAGTTTAATGATATAAAAATATTTAAAATTACGTTTAGAATGTTAGCCTTTTCCTTCTGAAAGTTTTCACGATAAAAAATATATTTATCATACCAGAAGCGTAAAATAATACATCCAAGCATTTTTGGATAAGAAATTTAATTCTGAGTTTAATGATATATAAATAAATTACGTTTAGAATGTTAGCCTTTTCCTTCTGAAAGTTTTCGCGACAAAAAATATATTTATCATACCAGAAGCGTAAAATAATACATCCAAGCATTTTTGGATAAGAAATTTAATTCTGAGTTTAATTATATAAAAATATTTAAAATTACGTTTAAAATGTTAGCCTTTTTCTTCTGAAAGTTTTCGCGACAAAAAATATATTTATCATACCAGAAGCGTAAAATAATACATCCAAGCATTTTTGGATAAGAAATTTAATTCTGAGTTTAATGATATAAAAATATTTAAAATAATGTTAGCCTTTTCCTTCTGAATGTTTAAGCGACAAAAAATATATTTATCATACCAGAAGCGTAAAATAATACATCCAAGCATTTTTATATAAGAAATTTAGTTCTGAGTTTAATGATATATAAATAAATTACGTTTAGAATGTTAGCCTTTTCCTTCTGAAAGTTTTCGCGACAAAAAATATATTTATCATACCGGAAGCGTAAAATAATACATCCAAGCATTTTTGGATAAGAAATTTAATTCTGAGTTTAATGATATAAAAATATTTAAAATTACGTTTATAATGTTAGCCTTTTCCTTCTGAATGTTTTAGCGACATTAAATATATTTATCATACCGGAAGCGTAAAATAATACATCCAAGCATTTTTGGATAAGAAATTTAATTCTGAGTTTAATGATATAAAAATATTTAAAATTACGTTTAAAATGTTAGCCTTTTCCTTCTGAAAGTTTTCGCGACAATAAAATATATTTATAATACCAGAAGCGTAAAATAATACATCCAAGCATTTTTGGATAAGAAATTTAATTCTGAGTTTAATGATATAAAAATATTTAAAATTACGTTAAAAATGTTAGCCTTTTCCTTCTGAAAGTTTTCGCGACAAAAAAATATATTTATAATACCGGAAGCGTAAAATAATACATCCAAGCATTTTTGGATAAGAAATTTAATTCTGAGTTTAATTATAAAATATTTAACATTACGTTTAAAATGTTAGCCTCCTTGTGAATGTTTTAGCTTCAAAAAATATATTTATCATACCGGAAGCGTAAAATAATACATCCAAGCATTTTTGGATAAGAAATTTAATTCTGAGTTTAATGATATAAAAATATTTAAAATTACGTTTAAAATGTTAGCCTTTTCCTTCTGAAAGTTTTCGCGACAATAAAATATATTTATAATACCAGAAGCGTAAAATAATACATCCAAGCATTTTTGGATAAGAAATTTAATTCTGAGTTTAATGATATAAAAATATTTAAAATTACGTTTAAATGTTAGCCTTTTCCTTCTGAAAGTTTTCGCGACAATAAAATATATTTATCATACCGGAAGCGTAAAATAATACATCCAAGCATTTTTGGATAAGAAATTTAATTCTGAGTTTAATGATATAAAAATATTTAAAATTACGTTTAAAATGTTAGCCTTTTCCTTCTGAAAGTTTTCGCGACAATAAAATATATTTATCATACCGGAAGCGTAAAATAATACATCCAAGCATTTTTGGATAAGAAATTTAATTCTGAGTTTAATGATATAAAAATATTTAAAATTACGTTTAAAATGTTAGCCTTTTCCTTCTGAATGTTTTCGCGATAAAAAATATATTTATCATACCGGAAGCGTAAAATAATACATCCAAGCATTTTTGGATAAGAAATTTAATTCTGAGTTTAATGATATAAAAATATTTAAAATTACGTTTAAAATGTTAGCCTTTTCCTTCTGAAAGTTTTCGCGACAATAAAATATATTTATCATACCGGAAGCGTAAAATAATACATCCAAGCATTTTTGGATAAGAAATTTAATTCTGAGTTTAATGATATAAAAATATTTAAAATTACGTTTAAAATGTTAGTCTTTTCCTTCTGAAAGTTTTCGCGATAAAAAATATATTTATCATACAGGAAGCGTAAAATAATACATCCAAGCATTTTTGGATAAGAAATTTAATTCTGAGTTTAATGATATAAAAATATTTAAAATTACGTTTAAAATGTTAGCCTTTTCCTTCTGAATGTTTTAGCGACAAAAAATATATTTATCATACCGGAAGCGTAAAATAATACATCCAAGCATTTTTGGATAAGAAATTTAATTCTGAGTTTAATGATATAAAAATATTTAAAATTACGTTTAAAATGTTAGCCTTTTCCTTCTGAAAGTTTTCGCGACAATAAAATATATTTATCATATCGGGAAGCGTAAAATAATACATCTAAGCATATTTGGATAGGAAATTTAAATCTGAGTTTAATGATAAAATATTTAACATTACGTTTAAAATGTTAGCCTTTTCCTTGTGAATGTTTTAGCTTCAAAAAATATATTTATCATACCGGAAGCGTAAAATAATACATCCAAGCATTTTTGGATAAGAAATTTAATTCTGAGTTTAATTATATAAAAATATTTAAAATTACGTTTAAAATGTTAGTCTTTTCCTTCTGAAAGTTTTCGCGACAATAAAATATATTTATCATACCGGAAGCGTAAAATAATACATCCAAGCATTTTTGGATAAGAAATTTAATTCTGAGTTTAATGATATAAAAATATTTAAAATTACGTTTAAAATGTTAGCCTTTTCCTTCTGAAAGTTTTCGCGACAATAAAATATATTTATCATACCGGAAGCGTAAAATAATACATCCAAGCATTTTTGGATAAGAAATTTAATTCTGAGTTTAATGATATAAAAATATTTAAAATTACGTTTAGATTGTTAGTCTTTTCCTTCTGAATGTTTTCGCGACAAAAAATATATTTATCATACCGGAAGCGTAAAATAATACATCCAAGCATTTTTGGATAAGAAATTTAATTCTGAGTTTAATGATATAAAAATATTTAAAATAATGTTAGCCTTTTCCTTCTGAATGTTTTAGCGACAAAAAATATATTTATCATACCAGAAGCGTAAAATAATACATCCAAGCATTTTATAAGAAATTTAATTCTGAGTTTAATGATATAAAAATATTTAAAATTACGTTTAGAATGTTAGCCTTTTCCTTCTGAAAGTTTTCACGATAAAAAATATATTTATCATACCAGAAGCGTAAAATAATACATCCAAGCATTTTTGGATAAGAAATTTAATTCTGAGTTTAATGATATATAAATAAATTACGTTTAGAATGTTAGCCTTTTCCTTCTGAAAGTTTTCGCGACAAAAAATATATTTATCATACCAGAAGCGTAAAATAATACATCCAAGCATTTTTGGATAAGAAATTTAATTCTGAGTTTAATTATATAAAAATATTTAAAATTACGTTTAAAATGTTAGCCTTTTTCTTCTGAAAGTTTTCGCGACAAAAAATATATTTATCATACCAGAAGCGTAAAATAATACATCCAAGCATTTTTGGATAAGAAATTTAATTCTGAGTTTAATGATATAAAAATATTTAAAATAATGTTAGCCTTTTCCTTCTGAATGTTTAAGCGACAAAAAATATATTTATCATACCAGAAGCGTAAAATAATACATCCAAGCATTTTTATATAAGAAATTTAGTTCTGAGTTTAATGATATATAAATAAATTACGTTTAGAATGTTAGCCTTTTCCTTCTGAAAGTTTTCGCGACAAAAAATATATTTATCATACCGGAAGCGTAAAATAATACATCCAAGCATTTTTGGATAAGAAATTTAATTCTGAGTTTAATGATATAAAAATATTTAAAATTACGTTTATAATGTTAGCCTTTTCCTTCTGAATGTTTTAGCGACATTAAATATATTTATCATACCGGAAGCGTAAAATAATACATCCAAGCATTTTTGGATAAGAAATTTAATTCTGAGTTTAATGATATAAAAATATTTAAAATTACGTTTAAAATGTTAGCCTTTTCCTTCTGAAAGTTTTCGCGACAATAAAATATATTTATAATACCAGAAGCGTAAAATAATACATCCAAGCATTTTTGGATAAGAAATTTAATTCTGAGTTTAATGATATAAAAATATTTAAAATTACGTTAAAAATGTTAGCCTTTTCCTTCTGAAAGTTTTCGCGACAAAAAAATATATTTATAATACCGGAAGCGTAAAATAATACATCCAAGCATTTTTGGATAAGAAATTTAATTCTGAGTTTAATTATAAAATATTTAACATTACGTTTAAAATGTTAGCCTCCTTGTGAATGTTTTAGCTTCAAAAAATATATTTATCATACCGGAAGCGTAAAATAATACATCCAAGCATTTTTGGATAAGAAATTTAATTCTGAGTTTAATGATATAAAAATATTTAAAATTACGTTTAAAATGTTAGCCTTTTCCTTCTGAAAGTTTTCGCGACAATAAAATATATTTATAATACCAGAAGCGTAAAATAATACATCCAAGCATTTTTGGATAAGAAATTTAATTCTGAGTTTAATGATATAAAAATATTTAAAATTACGTTTAAATGTTAGCCTTTTCCTTCTGAAAGTTTTCGCGACAATAAAATATATTTATCATACCGGAAGCGTAAAATAATACATCCAAGCATTTTTGGATAAGAAATTTAATTCTGAGTTTAATGATATAAAAATATTTAAAATTACGTTTAAAATGTTAGCCTTTTCCTTCTGAAAGTTTTCGCGACAATAAAATATATTTATCATACCGGAAGCGTAAAATAATACATCCAAGCATTTTTGGATAAGAAATTTAATTCTGAGTTTAATGATATAAAAATATTTAAAATTACGTTTAAAATGTTAGCCTTTTCCTTCTGAATGTTTTCGCGATAAAAAATATATTTATCATACCGGAAGCGTAAAATAATACATCCAAGCATTTTTGGATAAGAAATTTAATTCTGAGTTTAATGATATAAAAATATTTAAAATTACGTTTAAAATGTTAGCCTTTTCCTTCTGAAAGTTTTCGCGACAATAAAATATATTTATCATACCGGAAGCGTAAAATAATACATCCAAGCATTTTTGGATAAGAAATTTAATTCTGAGTTTAATGATATAAAAATATTTAAAATTACGTTTAAAATGTTAGTCTTTTCCTTCTGAAAGTTTTCGCGATAAAAAATATATTTATCATACAGGAAGCGTAAAATAATACATCCAAGCATTTTTGGATAAGAAATTTAATTCTGAGTTTAATGATATAAAAATATTTAAAATTACGTTTAAAATGTTAGCCTTTTCCTTCTGAATGTTTTAGCGACAAAAAATATATTTATCATACCGGAAGCGTAAAATAATACATCCAAGCATTTTTGGATAAGAAATTTAATTCTGAGTTTAATGATATAAAAATATTTAAAATTACGTTTAAAATGTTAGCCTTTTCCTTCTGAAAGTTTTCGCGACAATAAAATATATTTATCATATCGGGAAGCGTAAAATAATACATCTAAGCATATTTGGATAGGAAATTTAAATCTGAGTTTAATGATAAAATATTTAACATTACGTTTAAAATGTTAGCCTTTTCCTTGTGAATGTTTTAGCTTCAAAAAATATATTTATCATACCGGAAGCGTAAAATAATACATCCAAGCATTTTTGGATAAGAAATTTAATTCTGAGTTTAATTATATAAAAATATTTAAAATTACGTTTAAAATGTTAGTCTTTTCCTTCTGAAAGTTTTCGCGACAATAAAATATATTTATCATACCGGAAGCGTAAAATAATACATCCAAGCATTTTTGGATAAGAAATTTAATTCTGAGTTTAATGATATAAAAATATTTAAAATTACGTTTAGATTGTTAGTCTTTTCCTTCTGAATGTTTTCGCGATAAAAAATATATTTATCATACCGGAAGCGTAAAATAATACATCCAAGCATTTTTGGATAAGAAATTTAATTCTGAGTTTAATGATATAAAAATATTTAAAATTACGTTTAGATTGTTAGTCTTTTCCTTCTGAATGTTTTCGCGATAAAAAATATATTTATCATACCGGAAGCGTAAAATAATACATCCAAGCATTTTTGGATAAGAAATTTAATTCTGAGTTTAATGATATAAAAATATTTAAAATTACGTTTAAATGTTAGCCTTTTCCTTCTGAATGTTTTCGCGATAAAAAATATATTTATCATACCGGAAGCGTAAAATAATACATCCAAGCATTTTTGGATAAGAAATTTAATTCTGAGTTTAATGATATAAAAATATTTAAAATTACGTTTAAATGTTAGCCTTTTCCTTATGAATGTTTTAGCGACAAATATTTATCATACCGGAAGCGTAAAATAATACATCCAAGCATTTTTGGATAAGAAATTTAATTCTGAGTTTAATGATATAAAAATATTTAAAATTACGTTTAAATGTTAGCCTTTTCCTTATGAATGTTTTAGCGACAAAAAATATATTTATCATACCGGAAGCGTAAAATAATACATCCAAGCATTTTTGGATAAGAAATTTAATTCTGAGTTTAATGATATAAAAATATTTAAAATTACGTTTAAATGTTAGCCTTTTCCTTCTGAATGTTTTCGCGATAAAAAATATATTTATCATACCGGAAGCGTAAAATAATACATCCAAGCATTTTTGGATAAGAAATTTAATTCTGAGTTTAATGATATAAAAATATTTAAAATTACGTTTAAAATGTTAGCCTTTTCCTTCTGAAAGTTTTCGCGACAATAAAATATATTTATCATACCGGAAGCGTAAAATAATACATCCAAGCATTTTTGGATAAGAAATTTAATTCTGAGTTTAATGATATAAAAATATTTAAAATTACGTTTAAAATGTTAGCCTTTTCCTTCTGAAAGTTTTCGCGACAATAAAATATATTTATAATACCAGAAGCGTAAAATAATACATCCAAGCATTTTTGGATAAGAAATTTAATTCTGAGTTTAATGATATAAAAATATTTAAAATTACGTTTAAATGTTAGCCTTTTCCTTCTGAATGTTTTCGCGATAAAAAATATATTTATCATACCGGAAGCGTAAAATAATACATCCAAGCATTTTTGGATAAGAAATTTAATTCTGAGTTTAATGATATAAAAATATTTAAAATTACGTTTAAAATGTTAGCCTTTTCCTTCTGAATGTTTTAGCGACAAAAAATATATTTATCATACCGGAAGCGTAAAATAATACATCCAAGCATTTTTGGATAAGAAATTTAATTCTGAGTTTAATGATATAAAAATATTTAAAATTACGTTTAAAATGTTAGCCTTTTCCTTCTGAATGTTTTAGCGACAAAAAATATATTTATCAATGTTTTCGCGATAAAAAATATATTTATCATACCGGAAGCGTAAAATAATACATCCAAGCATTTTTGGATAAGAAATTTAATTCTGAGTTTAATGATATAAAAATATTTAAAATTACGTTTAAAATGTTAGCCTTTTCCTTCTGAAAGTTTTCGCGACAATAAAATATATTTATCATACCGGAAGCGTAAAATAATACATCCAAGCATTTTTGGATAAGAAATTTAATTCTGAGTTTAATGATATAAAAATATTTAAAATTACGTTTAGATTGTTAGTCTTTTCCTTCTGAATGTTTTCGCGATAAAAAATATATTTATCATACCGGAAGCGTAAAATAATACATCCAAGCATTTTTGGATAAGAAATTTAATTCTGAGTTTAATGATATAAAAATATTTAAAATTACGTTTAAATGTTAGCCTTTTCCTTCTGAATGTTTTCGCGATAAAAAATATATTTATCATACCGGAAGCGTAAAATAATACATCCAAGCATTTTTGGATAAGAAATTTAATTCTGAGTTTAATGATATAAAAATATTTAAAATTACGTTTAAAATGTTAGCCTTTTCCTTCTGAATGTTTTAGCGACAAAAAATATATTTATCATACCGGAAGCGTAAAATAATACATCCAAGCATTTTTGGATAAGAAATTTAATTCTGAGTTTAATGATATAAAAATATTTAAAATTACGTTTAAAATGTTAGCCTTTTCCTTCTGAAAGTTTTCGCGACAATAAAATATATTTATCATACCGGAAGCGTAAAATAATACATCCAAGCATTTTTGGATAAGAAATTTAATTCTGAGTTTAATGATATAAAAATATTTAAAATTACGTTTAAAATGTTAGTCTTTTCCTTCTGAAAGTTTTCGCGACAATAAAATATATTTATCATACCGGAAGCGTAAAATAATACATCCAAGCATTTTTGGATAAGAAATTTAATTCTGAGTTTAATGATATAAAAATATTTAAAATTACGTTTAAAATGTTAGCCTTTTCCTTCTGAAAGTTTTCGCGACAATAAAATATATTTATCATATCGGGAAGCGTAAAATAATACATCTAAGCATATTTGGATAGGAAATTTAAATCTGAGTTTAATGATAAAATATTTAACATTACGTTTAAAATGTTAGCCTTTTCCTTGTGAATGTTTTAGCTTCAAAAAATATATTTATCATACCGGAAGCGTAAAATAATACATCCAAGCATTTTTGGATAAGAAATTTAATTCTGAGTTTAATTATATAAAAATATTTAAAATTACGTTTAAAATGTTAGCCTTTTCCTTCTGAAAGTTTTCGCGACAAAAAATATATTTATCATGCCAGAAGCGTAAAATAATACATCCAAGCATTTTTGGATAAGAAATTTAATTCTGAGTTTAATGATATATAAATAAATTACGTTTAGAATGTTAGCCTTTTCCTTCTGAAAGTTTTCGCGACAAAAAATATATTTATCATACCGGAATCGTAAAATAATACATCGAAGCATTTTTGGATAAGAAATTTAATTCTGAGTTTAATGATATAAAAATATTTAAAATTACGTTTAAAATGTTAGCCTTTTCCTTCTGAAAGTTTTCGCGACTAAAAATATATTTATCATACCAGAAGCGTAAAATAATACATCCAAGCATTTTTGGATAAGAAATTTAATTCTGATTTTAATGATATAAAAATATTTAAAATTACGTTTAAAATGTTAGCCTTTTCCTTCTGAATGTTTTAGCGACAAAAAATATATTTATCATACCGGAAGCGTAAAATAATACATCCAAGCATTTTTGGATAAGAAATTTAATTCTGAGTTTAATGATATAAAAATATTTAAAATTACGTTTAAAATGTTAGCCTTTTCCTTCTGAATGTTTTCGCGATAAAAAATATATTTATCATACCGGAAGCGTAAAATAATACATCCAAGCATTTTTGGATAAGAAATTTAATTCTGAGTTTAATGATATAAAAATATTTAAAATTACGTTTAAAATGTTAGCCTTTTCCTTCTGAATGTTTTAGCGACAAAAAATATATTTATCATACCGGAAGCGTAAAATAATACATCCAAGCATTTTTGGATAAGAAATTTAATTCTGAGTTTAATGATATAAAAATATTTAAAATTACGTTTAAAATGTTAGCCTTTTCCTTCTGAAAGTTTTCGCGACAATAAAATATATTTATCATACCGGAAGCGTAAAATAATACATCCAAGCATTTTTGGATAAGAAATTTAATTCTGAGTTTAATGATATAAAAATATTTAAAATTACGTTAAAAATGTTAGCCTTTTCCTTCTGAAAGTTTTCGCGACAAAAAAATATATTTATAATACCGGAAGCGTAAAATAATACATCCAAGCATTTTTGGATAAGAAATTTAATTCTGAGTTTAATTATAAAATATTTAACATTACGTTTAAAATGTTAGCCTCCTTGTGAATGTTTTAGCTTCAAAAAATATATTTATCATACCGGAAGCGTAAAATAATACATCCAAGCATTTTTGGATAAGAAATTTAATTCTGAGTTTAATGATATAAAAATATTTAAAATTACGTTTAAAATGTTAGCCTTTTCCTTCTGAAAGTTTTCGCGACAATAAAATATATTTATAATACCAGAAGCGTAAAATAATACATCCAAGCATTTTTGGATAAGAAATTTAATTCTGAGTTTAATGATATAAAAATATTTAAAATTACGTTTAAATGTTAGCCTTTTCCTTCTGAATGTTTTCGCGATAAAAAATATATTTATCATACCGGAAGCGTAAAATAATACATCCAAGCATTTTTGGATAAGAAATTTAATTCTGAGTTTAATGATATAAAAATATTTAAAATTACGTTTAAAATGTTAGCCTTTTCCTTCTGAATGTTTTAGCGACAAAAAATATATTTATCATACCGGAAGCGTAAAATAATACATCCAAGCATTTTTGGATAAGAAATTTAATTCTGAGTTTAATGATATAAAAATATTTAAAATTACGTTTAAAATGTTAGCCTTTTCCTTCTGAATGTTTTAGCGACAAAAAATATATTTATCAATGTTTTCGCGATAAAAAATATATTTATCATACCGGAAGCGTAAAATAATACATCCAAGCATTTTTGGATAAGAAATTTAATTCTGAGTTTAATGATATAAAAATATTTAAAATTACGTTTAAAATGTTAGCCTTTTCCTTCTGAAAGTTTTCGCGACAATAAAATATATTTATCATACCGGAAGCGTAAAATAATACATCCAAGCATTTTTGGATAAGAAATTTAATTCTGAGTTTAATGATATAAAAATATTTAAAATTACGTTTAGATTGTTAGTCTTTTCCTTCTGAATGTTTTCGCGATAAAAAATATATTTATCATACCGGAAGCGTAAAATAATACATCCAAGCATTTTTGGATAAGAAATTTAATTCTGAGTTTAATGATATAAAAATATTTAAAATTACGTTTAAATGTTAGCCTTTTCCTTCTGAATGTTTTCGCGATAAAAAATATATTTATCATACCGGAAGCGTAAAATAATACATCCAAGCATTTTTGGATAAGAAATTTAATTCTGAGTTTAATGATATAAAAATATTTAAAATTACGTTTAAATGTTAGCCTTTTCCTTATGAATGTTTTAGCGACAAAAAATATATTTATCATACCGGAAGCGTAAAATAATACATCCAAGCATTTTTGGATAAGAAATTTAATTCTGAGTTTAATGATATAAAAATATTTAAAATTACGTTTAAATGTTAGCCTTTTCCTTCTGAATGTTTTCGCGATAAAAAATATATTTATCATACCGGAAGCGTAAAATAATACATCCAAGCATTTTTGGATAAGAAATTTAATTCTGAGTTTAATGATATAAAAATATTTAAAATTACGTTTAAAATGTTAGCCTTTTCCTTCTGAATGTTTTAGCGACAAAAAATATATTTATCATACCGGAAGCGTAAAATAATACATCCAAGCATTTTTGGATAAGAAATTTAATTCTGAGTTTAATGATATAAAAATATTTAAAATTACGTTTAAAATGTTAGCCTTTTCCTTCTGAAAGTTTTCGCGACAATAAAATATATTTATCATACCGGAAGCGTAAAATAATACATCCAAGCATTTTTGGATAAGAAATTTAATTCTGAGTTTAATGATATAAAAATATTTAAAATAATGTTAGCCTTTTCCTTCTGAATGTTTTAGCGACAAAAAATATATTTATCATACCAGAAGCGTAAAATAATACATCCAAGCATTTTATAAGAAATTTAATTCTGAGTTTAATGATATAAAAATATTTAAAATTACGTTTAGAATGTTAGCCTTTTATTTCTGAAAGTTTTCGCGACAAAAAATATATTAATCATACCGGAAGCGTAAAATAATACATCCAAGCATTTTTGGATAAGAAATTTAATTCTGAGTATAATGATATAAAAATATTTAAAATTACGTTTAAAATGTTAGCCTTTTATTTCTGAAAGTTTTCGCGACAAAAAATATATTAATCATACCGGAAGCGTAAAATAATACATCCAAGCATTTTTGGATAAGAAATTTAATTCTGAGTTTAATGATATAAAAATATTTAAAATTACGTTTAAATGTTAGCCTTTTCCTTATGAATGTTTTAGCGACAAAAAATATATTTATCATACCGGAAGCGTAAAATAATACATCCAAGCATTTTTGGATAAGAAATTTAATTCTGAGTTTAATGATATAAAAATATTTAAAATTACGTTTAAATGTTAGCCTTTTCCTTCTGAATGTTTTCGCGATAAAAAATATATTTATCATACCGGAAGCGTAAAATAATACATCCAAGCATTTTTGGATAAGAAATTTAATTCTGAGTTTAATGATATAAAAATATTTAAAATTACGTTTAAAATGTTAGCCTTTTCCTTCTGAATGTTTTAGCGACAAAAAATATATTTATCATACCGGAAGCGTAAAATAATACATCCAAGCATTTTTGGATAAGAAATTTAATTCTGAGTTTAATGATATAAAAATATTTAAAATTACGTTTAAAATGTTAGCCTTTTCTTTCTGAATGTTTTAGCGACAAAAAATATATTTATCAATGTTTTCGCGATAAAAAATATATTTATCATACCGGAAGCGTAAAATAATACATCCAAGCATTTTTGGATAAGAAATTTAATTCTGAGTTTAATGATATAAAAATATTTAAAATTACGTTTAAAATGTTAGCCTTTTCCTTCTGAAAGTTTTCGCGACAATAAAATATATTTATCATACCGGAAGCGTAAAATAATACATCCAAGCATTTTTGGATAAGAAATTTAATTCTGAGTTTAATGATATAAAAATATTTAAAATTACGTTTAGATTGTTAGTCTTTTCCTTCTGAATGTTTTCGCGATAAAAAATATATTTATCATACCGGAAGCGTAAAATAATACATCCAAGCATTTTTGGATAAGAAATTTAATTCTGAGTTTAATGATATAAAAATATTTAAAATTACGTTTAAATGTTAGCCTTTTCCTTATGAATGTTTTAGCGACAAAAATATATTTATCATACCGGAAGCGTAAAATAATACATCCAAGCATTTTTGGATAAGAAATTTAATTCTGAGTTTAATGATATAAAAATATTTAAAATTACGTTTAAATGTTAGCCTTTTCCTTCTGAATGTTTTCGCGATAAAAAATATATTTATCATACCGGAAGCGTAAAATAATACATCCAAGCATTTTTGGATAAGAAATTTAATTCTGAGTTTAATGATATAAAAATATTTAAAATTACGTTTAAAATGTTAGCCTTTTCCTTCTGAATGTTTTAGCGACAAAAAATATATTTATCATACCGGAAGCGTAAAATAATACATCCAAGCATTTTTGGATAAGAAATTTAATTCTGAGTTTAATGATATAAAAATATTTAAAATTACGTTTAAAATGTTAGCCTTTTCCTTCTGAAAGTTTTCGCGACAATAAAATATATTTATCATACCGGAAGCGTAAAATAATACATCCAAGCATTTTTGGATAAGAAATTTAATTCTGAGTTTAATGATATAAAAATATTTAAAATTACGTTTAAAATGTTAGTCTTTTCCTTCTGAAAGTTTTCGCGACAATAAAATATATTTATCATACCGGAAGCGTAAAATAATACATCCAAGCATTTTTGGATAAGAAATTTAATTCTGAGTTTAATGATATAAAAATATTTAAAATTACGTTTAAAATGTTAGCCTTTTTCTTCTGAAAGTTTTCGCGACAATAAAATATATTTATCATATCGGGAAGCGTAAAATAATACATCTAAGCATATTTGGATAGGAAATTTAAATCTGAGTTTAATGATAAAATATTTAACATTACGTTTAAAATGTTAGCCTTTTCCTTGTGAATGTTTTAGCTTCAAAAAATATATTTATCATACCGGAAGCGTAAAATAATACATCCAAGCATTTTTGGATAAGAAATTTAATTCTGAGTTTAATTATATAAAAATATTTAAAATTACGTTTAAAATGTTAGCCTTTTCCTTCTGAAAGTTTTGACGACAAAAAATATATTTATCATGCCAGAAGCGTAAAATAATACATCCAAGCATTTTTGGATAAGAAATTTAATTCTGAGTTTAATGATATATAAATAAATTACGTTTAGAATGTTAGCCTTTTCCTTCTGAAAGTTTTCGCGACAAAAAATATATTTATCATACCGGAATCGTAAAATAATACATCGAAGCATTTTTGGATAAGAAATTTAATTCTGAGTTTAATGATATAAAAATATTTAAAATTACGTTTAAAATGTTAGCCTTTTCCTTCTGAAAGTTTTCGCGACAAAAAATATATTTATCATACCAGAAGCGTAAAATAATACATCCAAGCATTTTTGGATAAGAAATTTAATTCTGATTTTAATGATATAAAAATATTTAAAATTACGTTTAAAATGTTAGCCTTTTCCTTCTGAATGTTTTAGCGACAAAAAATATATTTATCATACCGGAAGCGTAAAATAATACATCCAAGCATTTTTGGATAAGAAATTTAATTCTGAGTTTAATGATATAAAAATATTTAAAATTACGTTTAAAATGTTAGCCTTTTCCTTCTGAATGTTTTCGCGATAAAAAATATATTTATCATACCGGAAGCGTAAAATAATACATCCAAGCATTTTTGGATAAGAAATTTAATTCTGAGTTTAATGATATAAAAATATTTAAAATTACGTTTAAAATGTTAGCCTTTTCCTTCTGAATGTTTTAGCGACAAAAAATATATTTATCATACCGGAAGCGAAAAATAATACATCCAAGCATTTTTGGATAAGAAATTTAATTCTGAGTTTAATGATATAAAAATATTTAAAATTACGTTTAAAATGTTAGCCTTTTCCTTCTGAAAGTTTTCGCGACAATAAAATATATTTATCATACCGGAAGCGTAAAATAATACATCCAAGCATTTTTGGATAAGAAATTTAATTCTGAGTTTAATGATATAAAAATATTTAAAATTACGTTTAAAATGTTAGTCTTTTCCTTCTGAAAGTTTTCGCGACAATAAAATATATTTATCATACCGGAAGCGTAAAAAAATACATCCAAGCATTTTTGGATAAGAAATTTAATTCTGAGTTTAATGATATAAAAATATTTAAAATTACGTTAAAAATGTTAGCCTTTTCCTTCTGAAAGTTTTCGCGACAAAAAAATATATTTATAATACCGGAAGCGTAAAATAATACATCCAAGCATTTTTGGATAAGAAATTTAATTCTGAGTTTAATTATAAAATATTTAACATTACGTTTAAAATGCTAGCCTTTTCCTTGTGAATGTTTTAGCTTCAAAAAATATATTTATCATACCGGAAGCGTAAAATAATACATCCAAGCATTTTTGGATAAGAAATTTAATTCTGAGTTTAATTATATAAAAATATTTAAAATTACGTTTAAAATGTTAGCCTTTTCCTTCTGAAAGTTTTCGCGACAATAAAATATATTTATCATACCGGAAGCGTAAAATAATACATCCAAGCATTTTTGGATAAGAAATTTAATTCTGAGTTTAATGATATAAAAATATTTAAAATTACGTTTAAAATGTTAGTCTTTTCCTTCTGAAAGTTTTCGCGACAATAAAATATATTTATCATACCGGAAGCGTAAAAAAATACATCCAAGCATTTTTGGATAAGAAATTTAATTCTGAGTTTAATGATATAAAAATATTTAAAATTACGTTTAAAATGTTAGCCTTTTCCTTCTGAAAGTTTTCGCGACAATAAAATATATTTATCATACCGGAAGCGTAAAATAATACATCCAAGCATTTTTGGATAAGAAATTTAATTCTGAGTTTAATGATATAAAAATATTTAAAATTACGTTTAAAATGTTAGTCTTTTCCTTCTGAAAGTTTTCGCGACAATAAAATATATTTATCATACCGGAAGCGTAAAATAATACATCCAAGCATTTTTGGATAAGAAATTTAATTCTGAGTTTAATGATATAAAAATATTTAAAATTACGTTTAAAATGTTAGCCTTTTTCTTCTGAAAGTTTTCGCGACAATAAAATATATTTATCATATCGGGAAGCGTAAAATAATACATCTAAGCATATTTGGATAGGAAATTTAAATCTGAGTTTAATGATAAAATATTTAACATTACGTTTAAAATGTTAGCCTTTTCCTTGTGAATGTTTTAGCTTCAAAAAATATATTTATCATACCGGAAGCGTAAAATAATACATCCAAGCATTTTTGGATAAGAAATTTAATTCTGAGTTTAATTATATAAAAATATTTAAAATTACGTTTAAAATGTTAGCCTTTTCCTTCTGAAAGTTTTGGCGACAAAAAATATATTTATCATGCCAGAAGCGTAAAATAATACATCCAAGCATTTTTGGATAAGAAATTTAATTCTGAGTTTAATGATATATAAATAAATTACGTTTAGAATGTTAGCCTTTTCCTTCTGAAAGTTTTCGCGACAAAAAATATATTTATCATACCGGAATCGTAAAATAATACATCGAAGCATTTTTGGATAAGAAATTTAATTCTGAGTTTAATGATATAAAAATATTTAAAATTACGTTTAAAATGTTAGCCTTTTCCTTCTGAAAGTTTTCGCGACAAAAAATATATTTATCATACCAGAAGCGTAAAATAATACATCCAAGCATTTTTGGATAAGAAATTTAATTCTGATTTTAATGATATAAAAATATTTAAAATTACGTTTAAAATGTTAGCCTTTTCCTTCTGAATGTTTTAGCGACAAAAAATATATTTATCATACCGGAAGCGTAAAATAATACATCCAAGCATTTTTGGATAAGAAATTTAATTCTGAGTTTAATGATATAAAAATATTTAAAATTACGTTTAAAATGTTAGCCTTTTCCTTCTGAATGTTTTCGCGATAAAAAATATATTTATCATACCGGAAGCGTAAAATAATACATCCAAGCATTTTTGGATAAGAAATTTAATTCTGAGTTTAATGATATAAAAATATTTAAAATTACGTTTAAAATGTTAGCCTTTTCCTTCTGAATGTTTTAGCGACAAAAAATATATTTATCATACCGGAAGCGAAAAATAATACATCCAAGCATTTTTGGATAAGAAATTTAATTCTGAGTTTAATGATATAAAAATATTTAAAATTACGTTTAAAATGTTAGCCTTTTCCTTCTGAAAGTTTTCGCGACAATAAAATATATTTATCATACCGGAAGCGTAAAATAATACATCCAAGCATTTTTGGATAAGAAATTTAATTCTGAGTTTAATGATATAAAAATATTTAAAATTACGTTTAAAATGTTAGTCTTTTCCTTCTGAAAGTTTTCGCGACAATAAAATATATTTATCATACAGGAAGCGTAAAAAAATACATCCAAGCATTTTTGGATAAGAAATTTAATTCTGAGTTTAATGATATAAAAATATTTAAAATTACGTTAAAAATGTTAGCCTTTTCCTTCTGAAAGTTTTCGCGACAAAAAAATATATTTATAATACCGGAAGCGTAAAATAATACATCCAAGCATTTTTGGATAAGAAATTTAATTCTGAGTTTAATTATAAAATATTTAACATTACGTTTAAAATGCTAGCCTTTTCCTTGTGAATGTTTTAGCTTCAAAAAATATATTTATCATACCGGAAGCGTAAAATAATACATCCAAGCATTTTTGGATAAGAAATTTAATTCTGAGTTTAATTATATAAAAATATTTAAAATTACGTTTAAAATGTTAGCCTTTTCCTTCTGAAAGTTTTCGCGACAATAAAATATATTTATCATACCGGAAGCGTAAAATAATACATCCAAGCATTTTTGGATAAGAAATTTAATTCTGAGTTTAATGATATAAAAATATTTAAAATTACGTTTAAAATGTTAGTCTTTTCCTTCTGAAAGTTTTCGCGACAATAAAATATATTTATCATACCGGAAGCGTAAAAAAATACATCCAAGCATTTTTGGATAAGAAATTTAATTCTGAGTTTAATGATATAAAAATATTTAAAATTACGTTTAAAATGTTAGCCTTTTCCTTCTGAAAGTTTTCGCGACAATAAAATATATTTATCATACCGGAAGCGTAAAATAATACATCCAAGCATTTTTGGATAAGAAATTTAATTCTGAGTTTAATGATATAAAAATACTTAAAATTACGTTTAGAATGTTAGCCTTTTCCTTCTGAAAGTTTTCGCGACAAAAAATATATTTATCATACCAGAAGCGTAAAATAATACATCCAAGCATTTTTGGATAAGAAATTTAATTCTGAGTTTAATGATATATAAATAAATTACGTTTAGAATGTTAGCCTTTTCCTTCTGAAAGTTTTCGCGACAAAAAATATATTTATCATACCGGAAGCGTAAAATAATACATCCAAGCATTTTTGGATAAGAAATTTAATTCTGAGTTTAATGATATAAAAATAAATTACGTTTAGAATGTTAGCCTTTTCCTTCTGAAAGTTTTCGCGACAAAAAATATATTTATCATACCAGAAGCGTAAAATAATACATCCAAGCATTTTTGGATAAGAAATTTAATTCTGAGTTTAATGATATATAAATAAATTACGTTTAAAATGTTAGCCTTTTCCTTCTGAATGTTTTAGCGACAAAAAATATATTTATCATACCGGAAGCGTAAAATAATACATCCAAGCATTTTTGGATAAGAAATTTAATTCTGAGTTTAATGATATAAAAATATTTATACGTTTAAATGTTAGCCTTTTCTATCTGAATGTTTTATCGACAAAAAATATATTTATCATACCAGAAGCGTAAAATAATACATCCAAGCATTTTTGGATAAGAAATTTAATTCTGAGTTTAATGATATATAAATAAATTACGTTTAAAATGTTAGCCTTTTCCTTGTGAATGTTTTCGCGATAAAAAATATATTTATCATACCGGAAGCGTAAAATAATACATCCAAGCATTTTTGGATAAGAAATTTAATTCTGAGTTTAATGATATAAAAATATTTAAAATTACGTTTAAAATGTTAGCCTTTTCTATCTGAATGTTTTATCGACAAAAAATATATTTATCATACCGGAAGCGTAAAATAATACATCCAAGCATTTTTGGATAAGAATTTTAATTCTGAGTTTAATGATATAAAAATATTTAAAATTACGTTTAAATGTTAGCCTTTTCCTTCTGAATGTTTTCGCGATAAAAAATATATTTATCATACCAGAAGCGTAAAATAATACATCCAAGCATTTTTATATAAGAAATTTAATTCTGAGTTTAATGATATAAAAATACTTAAAATTACGTTTAGAATGTAAGCATTTTTCTTCTGAAAGTTTTCGCGACAAAAAATATATTTATCATACCGGAAGCGTAAAATAATACATCCAAGCATTTTTGGATAAGAAATTTAATTCTGAGTTTAATTATATAAAAATATTTAAAATTACGTTTAAAATGTTAGCCTTTTCCTTCTGAAAGTTTTCGCGACAATAAAATATAATTATCATACCGGAAGCGTAAAATAATACATCCAAGCATTTTTGGATAAGAAATTTAATTCTGAGTTTAATGATATATAAATAAATTACGTTTAGAATGTTAGCCTTTTCCTTCTGAAAGTTTTCGCGACAAAAAATATATTTATCATACCAGAAGCGTAAAATAATACATCCAAGCATTTTTGGATAAGAAATTTAATTCTGAGTTTAATTATATAAAAATATTTAAAATTACGTTTAAAATGTTAGCCTTTTCCTTCTAAAAGTTTTCGCGACAAAAAATATATTTATCATACCAGAAGCGTAAAATAATACATCCAAGCATTTTTGGATAAGAAATTTAATTCTGAGTTTAATGATATATAAATAAATTACGTTTAGAATGTTAGCCTTTTCCTTCTGAAAGTTTTCGCGACAAAAAATATATTTATCATACCGGAAGCGTAAAATAATACATCCAAGCATTTTTGGATAAGAAATTTAATTCTGAGTTTAATGATATAAAAATATTTAAAATAATGTTAGCCTTTTCCTTCTGAATGTTTTAGCGACAAAAAATATATTTATCATACCAGAAGCGTAAAATAATACATCCAAGCATTTTATAAGAAATTTAATTCTGAGTTTAATGATATAAAAATATTTAAAATTACGTTTAGAATGTTAGCCTTTTCCTTCTGAAAGTTTTCACGATAAAAAATATATTTATCATACCAGAAGCGTAAAATAATACATCCAAGCATTTTTGGATAAGAAATTTAATTCTGAGTTTAATTATAAAATATTTAACATTACGTTTAAAATGTTAGCCTTTTCCTTGTGAATGTTTTAGCTTCAAAAAATATATTTATCATACCGGAAGCGTAAAATAATACATCCAAGCATTTTTGGATAAGAAATTTAATTCTGAGTTTAATGATATATAAATAAATTACGTTTAGAATGTTAGCCTTTTCCTTCTGAAAGTTTTCGCGATAAAAAATATATTTATCATACCAGAAGCGTAAAATAATACATCCAAGCATTTTTGGATAAGAAATTTAATTCTGAGTTTAATTATAAAATATTTAACATTACGTTTAAAATGTTAGCCTTTTCCTTGTGAATGTTTTAGCTTCAAAAAATATATTTATCATACCGGAAGCGTAAAATAATACATCCAAGCATTTTTGGATAAGAAATTTAATTCTGAGTTTAATGATATATAAATAAATTACGTTTAGAATGTTAGCCTTTTCCTTCTGAAAGTTTTCGCGATAAAAAATATATTTATCATACCAGAAGCGTAAAATAATACATCCAAGCATTTTTGGATAAGAAATTTAATTCTGAGTTTAATGATATAAAAATATTTAAAATTACGTTTATAATGTTAGCCTTTTCCTTCTGAATGTTTTAGCGACATTAAATATATTTATCATACCAGAAGCGTAAAATAATACATCCAAGCATTTTTGGATAAGAAATTTAATTCTGAGTTTAATGATATAAAAATACTTAAAATTACGTTTAGAATGTTAGCCTTTTCCTTCTGAATGTTATAGCGACATTAAATATATTTATCATACCAGAAGCGTAAAATAATACATCTAAGCATTTTTGGATAAGAAATTTAATTCTGAGTATAATGATATAAAAATATTTAAAATTACGTGTAAAATGTTAGCCTTTTCCTTCTGAATGTTTAAGCGACAAAAAATATATTTATCATACCAGAAGCGTAAAATAATACATCCAAGCATTTTATAAGAAATTTAATTCTGAGTTTAATGATATAAAAATATTTAAAATTACGTTTAGAATGTTAGCCTTTTATTTCTGAAAGTTTTCGCGACAAAAAATATATTTATCATACCGGAAGCGTAAAATAATACATCCAACATTTTTGGATAAGAAATTTAATTCAGAGTATAATGATATAAAAATATTTAAAATTACGTGTAAAATGTTAGCCTTTTCCTTCTGAATGTTTAAGCGACAAAAAATATATTTATCATACCAGAAGCGTAAAATAATACATCCAAGCATTTTTATATAAGAAATTTAATTCTGAGTTTAATGATATAAAAATATTTAAAATTACGTTTAAAATGTTAGCCTTTTCCTTCTGAAAGTTTTCGCGACAAAAAAATATATTTATCATACCGGAAGCGTAAAATAATACATCCAAGCATTTTTGGATATGAAATTTAATTCTGAGTTTAATGATATAAAAATATTTAAAATTACGTTTAAAATGTTAGCCTTTTCCTTCTGAAAGTTTTCGCGACAATAAAATATATTTATCATATCGGGAAGCGTAAAATAATACATCTAAGCATTTTTGGATAAGAAATTTAATTCTGAGTTTAGTTATATAAAAATATTTAAAATTACGTTTAAAATGTTAGCCTTTTCCTTCTGAAAGTTTTCGCGACAAAAAATATATTTATCATACCAGAAGCGTAAAATAATACATCCAAGCATTTTTGGATAAGAAATTTAATTCTGAGTTTAATGATATATAAATAAATTACGTTTAGAATGTTAGCCTTTTCCTTCTGAAAGTTTTCGCGACAAAAAATATATTTATCATACCAGAAGCGTAAAATAATACATCCAAGCATTTTTGGATAAGAAATTTAATTCTGAGTTTAATTATATAAAAATATTTAAAATTACGTTTAAAATGTTAGCCTTTTTCTTCTGAAAGTTTTCGCGACAAAAAATATATTTATCATACCAGAAGCGTAAAATAATACATCCAAGCATTTTTGGATAAGAAATTTAATTCTGAGTTTAATGATATATAAATAAATTACGTTTAGAATGTTAGCCTTTTCCTTCTGAAAGTTTTCGCGACAAAAAATATTTATCATACCGGAAGCGTAAAATAATACATCCAAGCATTTTTGGATAAGAAATTTAATTCTGAGTTTAATGATATAAAAATATTTAAAATAATGTTAGCCTTTTCCTTCTGAATGTTTTAGCGACAAAAAATATATTTATCATACCAGAAGCGTAAAATAATACATCCAAGCATTTTATAAGAAATTTAATTCTGAGTTTAATGATATAAAAATATTTAAAATTACGTTTAGAATGTTAGCCTTTTATTTCTGAAAGTTTTCGCGACAAAAAATATATTAATCATACCGGAAGCGTAAAATAATACATCCAAGCATTTTTGGATAAGAAATTTAATTCTGAGTATAATGATATAAAAATATTTAAAATTACGTGTAAAATGTTAGCCTTTTCCTTCTGAATGTTTAAGCGACAAAAAATATATTTATCATACCAGAAGCGTAAAATAATACATCCAAGCATTTTTATATAAGAAATTTAGTTCTGAGTTTAATGATATATAAATAAATTACGTTTAGAATGTTAGCCTTTTCCTTCTGAAAGTTTTCGCGACAAAAAATATATTTATCATACCGGAAGCGTAAAATAATACATCCAAGCATTTTTGGATAAGAAATTTAATTCTGAGTTTAATGATATAAAAATATTTAAAATTACGTTTATAATGTTAGCCTTTTCCTTCTGAATGTTTTAGCGACATTAAATATATTTATCATACCAGAAGCGTAAAATAATACATCCAAGCATTTTTGGATAAGAAATTTAATTCTGAGTTTAATGATATAAAAATACTTAAAATTACGTGTAAAATGTTAGCCTTTTCCTTCTGAATGTTTAAGCGACAAAAAATATATTTATCATACCAGAAGCGTAAAATAATACATCCAAGCATTTTTATATAAGAAATTTAATTCTGAGTTTAATGATATAAAAATACTTAAAATTACGTTTAGAATGTTAGCCTTTTCCTTCTGAAAGTTTTCGCGACAAAAAAATATATTTATTATACCGGAAGCGTAAAATAATACATCCAAGCATTTTTGGATATGAAATTTAATTCTGAGTTTAATGATATAAAAATATTTAAAATTACGTTTAAAATGTTAGCCTTTTCCTTCTGAAAGTTTTCGCGACAATAAAATATATTTATCATATCGGGAAGCGTAAAATAATACATCTAAGCATTTTTGGATAAGAAATTTAATTCTGAGTTTAGTTATATAAAAATATTTAAAATTACGTTTAAAATGTTAGCCTTTTCCTTCTGAAAGTTTTCGCGACAAAAAATATATTTATCATACCAGAAGCGTAAAATAATACATCCAAGCATTTTTGGATAAGAAATTTAATTCTGAGTTTAATGATATATAAATAAATTACGTTTATAATGTTAGCCTTTTCCTTCTGAAAGTTTTCGCGACAAAAAATATATTTATCATACAAGAAGCGTAAAATAATACATCCAAGCATTTTTGGATAAGAAATTTTATTCTGAGTTTAATGATATATAAATAAATTACGTTTAGAATGTTAGCCTTTTCCTTCTGAAAGTTTTCGCGACAAAAAATATATTTATCATACCGGAAGCGTAAAATAATACATCCAAGCATTTTTATATAAGAAATTTAATTCTGAGTTTAATGATATAAAAATACTTAATATTACGTTTAGAATGTTAGCCTTTTCCTTCTGAAAGTTTTCGCGACAAAAAAATATATTTATCATACCGGAAGCGTAAAATAATACATCCAAGCATTTTTGGATATGAAATTTAATTCTGAGTTTAATGATATAAAAATATTTAAAATTACGTTTAAAATGTTAGCCTTTTCCTTCTGAAAGTTTTCGCGACAATAAAATATATTTATCATATCGGGAAGCGTAAAATAATACATCTAAGCATTTTTGGATAAGAAATTTAATTCTGAGTTTAGTTATATAAAAATATTTAAAATTACGTTTAAAATGTTAGCCTTTTCCTTCTGAAAGTTTTCGCGACAATAAAATATATTTATCATATCGGGAAGCGTAAAATAATACATCTAAGCATTTTTGGATAAGAAATTTAATTCTGAGTTTAGTTATATAAAAATATTTAAAATTACGTTTAAAATGTTAGCCTTTTCCTTCTGAAAGTTTTCGCGACAAAAAATATATTTATCATACCAGAAGCGTAAAATAATACATCCAAGCATTTTTGGATAAGAAATTTAATTCTGAGTTTAATGATATAAAAATACTTAAAATTACGTTTAGAATGTTAGCCTTTTCCTTCTGAATGTTATAGCGACATTAAATATATTTATCATACCGGAAGCGTAAAATAATATATCCAAGCATTTTTGGATATGAAATTTAATTCTGAGTTTAATGATATAAAAATATTTAAAATTACGTTTAAAATGTTAGCCTTTTCCTTCTGAAAGTTTTCGCGACAATAAAATATATTTATCATATCGGGAAGCGTAAAATAATACATCTAAGCATTTTTGGATAAGAAATTTAATTCTGAGTTTAGTTATATAAAAATATTTAAAATTACGTTTAAAATGTTAGCCTTTTCCTTCTGAAAGTTTTCGCGACAAAAAATATATTTATCATACCGGAAGCGTAAAATAATACATCCAAGCATTTTTATATAAGAAATTTAATTCTGAGTTTAATGATATAAAAATACTTAAAATTACGTGTAAAATGTTAGCCTTTTCCTTCTGAATGTTTTAGCGACATTAAATATATTTATCATACCAGAAGCGTAAAATAATACATCCAAGCATTTTTGGATAAGAAATTTAATTCTGAGTATAATGATATAAAAATATTTAAAATTACGTGTAAAATGTTAGCCTTTTCCTTCTGAATGTTTAAGCGACAAAAAATATATTTATCATACCAGAAGCGTAAAATAATACATCCAAGCATTTTTATATAAGAAATTTAATTCTGAGTTTAATGATATAAAAATACTTAAAATTACGTTTAGAATGTTAGCCTTTTCCTTCTGAAAGTTTTCGCGACAAAAAAATATATTTATCATACCGGAAGCGTAAAATAATACATCCAAGCATTTTTGGATATGAAATTTAATTCTGAGTTTAATGATATAAAAATATTTAAAATTACTTTTAAAATGTTAGCCTTTTCCTTCTGAAAGTTTTCGCGACAATAAAATATATTTATCATATCGGGAAGCGTAAAATAATACATCTAAGCATTTTTGGATAAGAAATTTAATTCTGAGTTTAGTTATATAAAAATATTTAAAATTACGTTTAAAATGTTAGCCTTTTCCTTCTGAAAGTTTTCGCGACAAAAAATATATTTATCATACCAGAAGCGTAAAATAATACATCCAAGCATTTTTGGATAAGAAATTTAATTCTGAGTTTAATGATATATAAATAAATTACGTTTAGAATGTTAGCCTTTTCCTTCTGAAAGTTTTCGCGACAAAAAATATATTTATCATACAAGAAGCGTAAAATAATACATCCAAGCATTTTTGGATAAGAAATTTAATTCTGAGTTTAATGATATATAAATAAATTACGTTTAGAATGTTAGCCTTTTCCTTCTGAAAGTTTTCGCGACAAAAAATATATTTATCATACCGGAAGCGTAAAATAATACATCCAAGCATTTTTGGATAAGAAATTTAATTCTGAGTTTAATGATATAAAAATATTTAAAATAATGTTAGCCTTTTCCTTCTGAATGTTTTAGCGACAAAAAATATATTTATCATACCAGAAGCGTAAAATAATACATCCAAGCATTTTATAAGAAATTTAATTCTGAGTTTAATGATATAAAAATACTTAAAATTACGTTTAGAATGTTAGCCTTTTCCTTCTGAATGTTTTAGCGACATTAAATATATTTATCATACCAGAAGCGTAAAATAATACATCCAAGCATTTTTGGATAAGAAATTTAATTCTGATTATAATGATATAAAAATATTTAAAATTACGTGTAAAATGTTAGCCTTTTCCTTCTGAATGTTTAAGCGACAAAAAATATATTTATCATACCAGAAGCGTAAAATAATACATCCAAGCATTTTTGGATAAGAAATTTAATTCTGAGTATAATGATATAAAAATATTTAAAATTACGTGTAAAATGTTAGCCTTTTCCTTCTGAATGTTTAAGCGACAAAAAATATATTTATCATACCAGAAGCGTAAAATAATACATCCAAGCATTTTTATATAAGAAATTTAGTTCTGAGTTTAATGATATATAAATAAATTACGTTTAGAATGTTAGCCTTTTCCTTCTGAAAGTTTTCGCGACAAAAAATATATTTATCATACCGGAAGCGTAAAATAATACATCCAAGCATTTTTGGATATGAAATTTAATTCTGAGTTTAATGATATAAAAATATTTAAAATTACGTTTATAATGTTAGCCTTTTCCTTCTGAATGTTTTAGCGACATTAAATATATTTATCATACCAGAAGCGTAAAATAATATATCCAAGCATTTTTGGATAAGAAATTTAATTCTGAGTTTAATGATATATAAATAAATTACGTTTAGAATGTTAGCCTTTTCCTTCTGAAAGTTTTCGCGACAAAAAATATATTTATCATACCAGAAGCGTAAAATAATACATCCAAGCATTTTTGGATAAGAAATTTAATTCTGAGTTTAATTATATAAAAATATTTAAAATTACGTTTAAAATGTTAGCCTTTTCCTTCTGAAAGTTTTCGCGACAAAAAATATATTTATCATACCAGAAGCGTAAAATAATACATCCAAGCATTTTTGGATAAGAAATTTAATTCTGAGTTTAATGATATATAAATAAATTACGTTTAGAATGTTAGCCTTTTCCTTCTGAAAGTTTTCGCGACAAAAAATATATTTATCATACCGGAAGCGTAAAATAATACATCCAAGCATTTTTGGATAAGAAATTTAATTCTGAGTTTAATGATATAAAAATATTTAAAATAATGTTAGCCTTTTCCTTCTGAATGTTTTAGCGACAAAAAATATATTTATCATACCAGAAGCGTAAAATAATACATCCAAGCATTTTATAAGAAATTTAATTCTGAGTTTAATGATATAAAAATACTTAAAATTACGTTTAGAATGTTAGCCTTTTCCTTCTGAATGTTTTAGCGACATTAAATATATTTATCATACCAGAAGCGTAAAATAATACATCCAAGCATTTTTGGATAAGAAATTTAATTCTGATTATAATGATATAAAAATATTTAAAATTACGTGTAAAATGTTAGCCTTTTCCTTCTGAATGTTTAAGCGACAAAAAATATATTTATCATACCAGAAGCGTAAAATAATACATCCAAGCATTTTTATATAAGAAATTTAGTTCTGAGTTTAATGATATATAAATAAATTACGTTTAGAATGTTAGCCTTTTCCTTCTGAAAGTTTTCGCGACAAAAAATATATTTATCATACCGGAAGCGTAAAATAATACATCCAAGCATTTTTGGATATGAAATTTAATTCTGAGTTTAATGATATAAAAATATTTAAAATTACGTTTATAATGTTAGCCTTTTCCTTCTGAATGTTTTAGCGACATTAAATATATTTATCATACCAGAAGCGTAAAATAATACATCCAAGCATTTTTGGATAAGAAATTTAATTCTGAGTTTAATGATATATAAATAAATTACGTTTAGAATGTTAGCCTTTTCCTTCTGAAAGTTTTCGCGACAAAAAATATATTTATCATACCAGAAGCGTAAAATAATACATCCAAGCATTTTTGGATAAGAAATTTAATTTAGAGTTTAATTATATAAAAATATTTAAAATTACGTTTAAAATGTTAGCCTTTTCCTTCTGAAAGTTTTCGCGACAAAAAATATATTTATCATACCAGAAGCGTAAAATAATACATCCAAGCATTTTTGGATAAGAAATTTAATTCTGAGTTTAATGATATATAAATAAATTACGTTTAGAATGTTAGCCTTTTCCTTCTGAAAGTTTTCGCGACAAAAAATATATTTATCATACCGGAAGCGTAAAATAATACATCCAAGCATTTTTGGATAAGAAATTTAATTCTGAGTTTAATGATATAAAAATATTTAAAATAATGTTAGCCTTTTCCTTCTGAATGTTTTAGCGACAAAAAATATATTTATCATACCAGAAGCGTAAAATAATACATCCAAGCATTTTATAAGAAATTTAATTCTGAGTTTAATGATATAAAAATACTTAAAATTACGTTTAGAATGTTAGCCTTTTCCTTCTGAATGTTTTAGCGACATTAAATATATTTATCATACCAGAAGCGTAAAATAATACATCCAAGCATTTTTGGATAAGAAATTTAATTCTGATTATAATGATATAAAAATATTTAAAATTACGTGTAAAATGTTAGCCTTTTCCTTCTGAATGTTTAAGCGACAAAAAATATATTTATCATACCAGAAGCGTAAAATAATACATCCAAGCATTTTTATATAAGAAATTTAATTCTGAGTTTAATGATATAAAAATATTTAAAATTACGTTTAAAATGTTAGCCTTTTCCTTCTGAAAGTTTTCGCGACAATAAAATATATTTATCATATCGGGAAGCGTAAAATAATACATCTAAGCATTTTTGGATAAGAAATTTAATTCTGAGTTTAGTTATATAAAAATATTTAAAATTACGTTTAAAATGTTAGCCTTTTCCTTCTGAAAGTTTTCGCGACAAAAAATATATTTATCATACCAGAAGCGTAAAATAATACATCCAAGCATTTTTGGATAAGAAATTTAATTCTGAGTTTAGTTATATAAAAATATTTAAAATTACGTTTAAAATGTTAGCCTTTTCCTTCTGAAAGTTTTCGCGACAAAAAATATATTTATCATACCAGAAGCGTAAAATAATACATCCAAGCATTTTTGGATAAGAAATTTAATTCTGAGTTTAATGATATATAAATAAATTACGTTTAGAATGTTAGCCTTTTCCTTCTGAAAGTTTTCGCGACAAAAAATATATTTATCATACAAGAAGCGTAAAATAATACATCCAAGCATTTTTGGATAAGAAATTTAATTCTGAGTTTAATGATATATATATAAATTACGTTTAGAATGTTAGCCTTTTCCTTCTGAAAGTTTTCGCGACAAAAAATATATTTATCATACCGGAAGCGTAAAATAATACATCCAAGCATTTTTGGATAAGAAATTTAATTCTGAGTTTAATGATATAAAAATATTTAAAATAATGTTAGCCTTTTCCTTCTGAATGTTTTAGCGACAAAAAATATATTTATCATACCAGAAGCGTAAAATAATACATCCAAGCATTTTATAAGAAATTTAATTCTGAGTTTAATGATATAAAAATACTTAAAATTACATTTAGAATGTTAGCCTTTTCCTTCTGAATGTTTTAGCGACATTAAATATATTTATCATACCAGAAGCGTAAAATAATACATCCAAGCATTTTTGGATAAGAAATTTAATTCTGATTATAATGATATAAAAATATTTAAAATTACGTGTAAAATGTTAGCCTTTTCCTTCTGAATGTTTAAGCGACAAAAAATATATTTATCATACCAGAAGCGTAAAATAATACATCCAAGCATTTTTATATAAGAAATTTAGTTCTGAGTTTAATGATATATAAATAAATTACGTTTAGAATGTTAGCCTTTTCCTTCTGAAAGTTTTCGCGACAAAAAATATATTTATCATACCGGAAGCGTAAAATAATACATCCAAGCATTTTTGGATATGAAATTTAATTCTGAGTTTAATGATATAAAAATATTTAAAATTACGTTTATAATGTTAGCCTTTTCCTTCTGAATGTTTTAGCGACATTAAATATATTTATCATACCAGAAGCGTAAAATAATAGATCCAAGCATTTTTGGATAAGAAATTTAATTCTGAGTTTAATGATATATAAATAAATTACGTTTAGAATGTTAGCCTTTTCCTTCTGAAAGTTTTCGCGACAAAAAATATATTTATCATACCAGAAGCGTAAAATAATACATCCAAGCATTTTTGGATAAGAAATTTAATTTAGAGTTTAATTATATAAAAATATTTAAAATTACGTTTAAAATGTTAGCCTTTTCCTTCTGAAAGTTTTCGCGACAAAAAATATATTTATCATACCAGAAGCGTAAAATAATACATCCAAGCATTTTTGGATAAGAAATTTAATTCTGAGTTTAATGATATATAAATAAATTACGTTTAGAATGTTAGCCTTTTCCTTCTGAAAGTTTTCGCGACAAAAAATATATTTATCATACCGGAAGCGTAAAATAATACATCCAAGCATTTTTGGATAAGAAATTTAATTCTGAGTTTAATGATATAAAAATATTTAAAATAATGTTAGCCTTTTCCTTCTGAATGTTTTAGCGACAAAAAATATATTTATCATACCAGAAGCGTAAAATAATACATCCAAGCATTTTATAAGAAATTTAATTCTGAGTTTAATGATATAAAAATACTTAAAATTACGTTTAGAATGTTAGCCTTTTCCTTCTGAATGTTTTAGCGACATTAAATATATTTATCATACCAGAAGCGTAAAATAATACATCCAAGCATTTTTGGATAAGAAATTTAATTCTGATTATAATGATATAAAAATATTTAAAATTACGTGTAAAATGTTAGCCTTTTCCTTCTGAATGTTTAAGCGACAAAAAATATATTTATCATACCAGAAGCGTAAAATAATACATCCAAGCATTTTTATATAAGAAATTTAATTCTGAGTTTAATGATATAAAAATACTTAAAATTACGTTTAGAATGTTAGCCTTTTCCTTCTGAAAGTTTTCGCGACAAAAAAATATATTTATCATACCGGAAGCGTAAAATAATACATCCAAGCATTTTTGGATATGAAATTTAATTCTGAGTTTAATGATATAAAAATATTTAAAATTACGTTTAAAATGTTAGCCTTTTCCTTCTGAAAGTTTTCGCGACAATAAAATATATTTATCATATCGGGAAGCGTAAAATAATACATCTAAGCATTTTTGGATAAGAAATTTAATTCTGAGTTTAGTTATATAAAAATATTTAAAATTACGTTTAAAATGTTAGCCTTTTCCTTCTGAAAGTTTTCGCGACAAAAAATATATTTATCATACCAGAAGCGTAAAATAATACATCCAAGCATTTTTGGATAAGAAATTTAATTCTGAGTTTAATGATATATAAATAAATTACGTTTAGAATGTTAGCCTTTTCCTTCTGAAAGTTTTCGCGACAAAAAATATATTTATCATACAAGAAGCGTAAAATAATACATCCAAGCATTTTTGGATAAGAAATTTAATTCTGAGTTTAATGATATATAAATAAATTACGTTTAGAATGTTAGCCTTTTCCTTCTGAAAGTTTTCGCGACAAAAAATATATTTATCATACCGGAAGCGTAAAATAATACATCCAAGCATTTTTGGATAAGAAATTTAATTCTGAGTTTAATGATATAAAAATATTTAAAATAATGTTAGCCTTTTCCTTCTGAATGTTTTAGCGACAAAAAATATATTTATCATACCAGAAGCGTAAAATAATACATCCAAGCATTTTATAAGAAATTTAATTCTGAGTTTAATGATATAAAAATACTTAAAATTACGTTTAGAATGTTAGCCTTTTCCTTCTGAATGTTTTAGCGACATTAAATATATTTATCATACCAGAAGCGTAAAATAATACATCCAAGCATTTTTGGATAAGAAATTTAATTCTGATTATAATGATATAAAAATATTTAAAATTACGTGTAAAATGTTAGCCTTTTCCTTCTGAATGTTTAAGCGACAAAAAATATATTTATCATACCAGAAGCGTAAAATAATACATCCAAGCATTTTTATATAAGAAATTTAGTTCTGAGTTTAATGATATATAAATAAATTACGTTTAGAATGTTAGCCTTTTCCTTCTGAAAGTTTTCGCGACAAAAAATATATTTATCATACCGGAAGCGTAAAATAATACATCCAAGCATTTTTGGATATGAAATTTAATTCTGAGTTTAATGATATAAAAATATTTAAAATTACGTTTATAATGTTAGCCTTTTCCTTCTGAATGTTTTAGCGACATTAAATATATTTATCATACCAGAAGCGTAAAATAATACATCCAAGCATTTTTGGATAAGAAATTTAATTCTGAGTTTAATGATATATAAATAAATTACGTTTAGAATGTTAGCCTTTTCCTTCTGAAAGTTTTCGCGACAAAAAATATATTTATCATACCAGAAGCGTAAAATAATACATCCAAGCATTTTTGGATAAGAAATTTAATTTAGAGTTTAATTATATAAAAATATTTAAAATTACGTTTAAAATGTTAGCCTTTTCCTTCTGAAAGTTTTCGCGACAAAAAATATATTTATCATACCAGAAGCGTAAAATAATACATCCAAGCATTTTTGGATAAGAAATTTAATTCTGAGTTTAATGATATATAAATAAATTACGTTTAGAATGTTAGCCTTTTCCTTCTGAAAGTTTTCGCGACAAAAAATATATTTATCATACCGGAAGCGTAAAATAATACATCCAAGCATTTTTGGATAAGAAATTTAATTCTGAGTTTAATGATATAAAAATATTTAAAATAATGTTAGCCTTTTCCTTCTGAATGTTTTAGCGACAAAAAATATATTTATCATACCAGAAGCGTAAAATAATACATCCAAGCATTTTATAAGAAATTTAATTCTGAGTTTAATGATATAAAAATACTTAAAATTACGTTTAGAATGTTAGCCTTTTCCTTCTGAATGTTTTAGCGACATTAAATATATTTATCATACCAGAAGCGTAAAATAATACATCCAAGCATTTTTGGATAAGAAATTTAATTCTGATTATAATGATATAAAAATATTTAAAATTACGTGTAAAATGTTAGCCTTTTCCTTCTGAATGTTTAAGCGACAAAAAATATATTTATCATACCAGAAGCGTAAAATAATACATCCAAGCATTTTTATATAAGAAATTTAATTCTGAGTTTAATGATATAAAAATACTTAAAATTACGTTTAGAATGTTAGCCTTTTCCTTCTGAAAGTTTTCGCGACAAAAAAATATATTTATCATACCGGAAGCGTAAAATAATACACCCAAGCATTTTTGGATATGAAATTTAATTCTGAGTTTAATGATATAAAAATATTTAAAATTACGTTTAAAATGTTAGCCTTTTCCTTCTGAAAGTTTTCGCGACAATAAAATATATTTATCATATCGGGAAGCGTAAAATAATACATCTAAGCATTTTTGGATAAGAAATTTAATTCTGAGTTTAGTTATATAAAAATATTTAAAATTACGTTTAAAATGTTAGCCTTTTCCTTCTGAAAGTTTTCGCGACAAAAAATATATTTATCATACCAGAAGCGTAAAATAATACATCCAAGCATTTTTGGATAAGAAATTTAATTCTGAGTTTAATGATATATAAATAAATTACGTTTAGAATGTTAGCCTTTTCCTTCTGAAAGTTTTCGCGACAAAAAATATATTTATCATACCAGAAGCGTAAAATAATACATCCAAGCATTTTTGGATAAGAAATTTAATTCTGAGTTTAATTATATAAAAATATTTAAAATTACGTTTAAAATGTTAGCCTTTTTCTTCTGAAAGTTTTCGCGACAAAAAATATATTTATCATACCAGAAGCGTAAAATAATACATCCAAGCATTTTTGGATAAGAAATTTAATTCTGAGTTTAATGATATATAAATAAATTACGTTTAGAATGTTAGCCTTTTCCTTCTGAAAGTTTTCGCGACAAAAAATATTTATCATACCGGAAGCGTAAAATAATACATCCAAGCATTTTTGGATAAGAAATTTAATTCTGAGTTTAATGATATAAAAATATTTAAAATAATGTTAGCCTTTTCCTTCTGAATGTTTTAGCGACAAAAAATATATTTATCATACCAGAAGCGTAAAATAATACATCTAAGCATTTTATAAGAAATTTAATTCTGAGTTTAATGATATAAAAATATTTAAAATTACGTTTAGAATGTTAGCCTTTTATTTCTGAAAGTTTTCGCGACAAAAAATATATTAATCATACCGGAAGCGTAAAATAATACATCCAAGCATTTTTGGATAAGAAATTTAATTCTGAGTATAATGATATAAAAATATTTAAAATTACGTGTAAAATGTTAGCCTTTTCCTTCTGAATGTTTAAGCGACAAAAAATATATTTATCATACCAGAAGCGTAAAATAATACATCCAAGCATTTTTATATAAGAAATTTAGTTCTGAGTTTAATGATATATAAATAAATTACGTTTAGAATGTTAGCCTTTTCCTTCTGAAAGTTTTCGCGACAAAAAATATATTTATCATACCGGAAGCGTAAAATAATACATCCAAGCATTTTTGGATAAGAAATTTAATTCTGAGTTTAATGATATAAAAATATTTAAAATTACGTTTATAATGTTAGCCTTTTCCTTCTGAATGTTTTAGCGACATTAAATATATTTATCATACCAGAAGCGTAAAATAATACATCCAAGCATTTTTGGATAAGAAATTTAATTCTGAGTTTAATGATATAAAAATACTTAAAATTACGTTTAGAATGTTAGCCTTTTCCTTCTGAATGTTTTAGCGACATTAAATATATTTATCATACCAGAAGCGTAAAATAATACATCCAAGCATTTTTGGATAAGAAATTTAATTCTGAGTATAATGATATAAAAATATTTAAAATTACGTGTAAAATGTTAGCCTTTTCCTTCTGAATGTTTAAGCGACAAAAAATATATTTATCATACCAGAAGCGTAATCCAAGCATTTTTATATAAGAAATTTAATTCTGAGTTTAATGATATAAAAATACTTAAAATTACGTTTAGAATGTTAGCCTTTTCCTTCTGAAAGTTTTCGCGACAAAAAAATATATTTATCATACCGGAAGCGTAAAATAATACATCCAAGCATTTTTGGATATGAAATTTAATTCTGAGTTTAATGATATAAAAATATTTAAAATTACGTTTAAAATGTTAGCCTTTTCCTTCTGAAAGTTTTCGCGACAATAAAATATATTTATCATATCGGGAAGCGTAAAATAATACATCTAAGCATTTTTGGATAAGAAATTTAATTCTGAGTTTAGTTATATAAAAATATTTAAAATTACGTTTAAAATGTTAGCCTTTTCCTTCTGAAAGTTTTCGCGACAAAAAATATATTTATCATACCAGAAGCGTAAAATAATACATCCAAGCTTTTTGGATAAGAAATTTAATTCTGAGTTTAATGATATATAAATAAATTACGTTTAGAATGTTAGCCTTTTCCTTCTGAAAGTTTTCGCGACAAAAAATATATTTATCATACAAGAAGCGTAAAATAATACATCCAAGCATTTTTGGATAAGAAATTTAATTCTGAGTTTAATGATATATAAATAAATTACGTTTAGAATGTTAGCCTTTTCCTTCTGAAAGTTTTCGCGACAAAAAATATATTTATCATACCGGAAGCGTAAAATAATACATCCAAGCATTTTTGGATAAGAAATTTAATTCTGAGTTTAATGATATAAAAATATTTAAAATAATGTTAGCCTTTTCCTTCTGAATGTTTTAGCGACAAAAAATATATTTATCATACCAGAAGCGTAAAATAATACATCCAAGCATTTTTGGATAAGAAATTTAATTCTGAGTATAATGATATAAAAATATTTAAAATTACGTGTAAAATGTTAGCCTTTTCCTTCTGAATGTTTAAGCGACAAAAAATATATTTATCATACCAGAAGCGTAAAATAATACATCCAAGCATTTTTGGATAAGAAATTTAATTCTGATTATAATGATATAAAAATATTTAAAATTACGTGTAAAATGTTAGCCTTTTCCTTCTGAATGTTTTAGCGACATTAAATATATTTATCATACCAGAAGCGTAAAATAATACATCCAAGCATTTTTGGATAAGAAATTTAATTCTGATTATAATGATATAAAAATATTTAAAATTACGTGTAAAATGTTAGCCTTTTCCTTCTGAATGTTTAAGCGACAAAAAATATATTTATCATACCAGAAGCGTAAAATAATACATCCAAGCATTTTTATATAAGAAATTTAATTCTGAGTTTAATGATATAAAAATACTTAAAATTACGTTTAGAATGTTAGCCTTTTCCTTCTGAAAGTTTTCGCGACAAAAAAATATATTTATCATACCGGAAGCGTAAAATAATACATCCAAGCATTTTTGGATATGAAATTTAATTCTGAGTTTAATGATATAAAAATATTTAAAATTACGTTTAAAATGTTAGCCTTTTCCTTCTGAAAGTTTTCGCGACAATAAAATATATTTATCATATCGGGAAGCGTAAAATAATACATCTAAGCATTTTTGGATAAGAAATTTAATTCTGAGTTTAGTTATATAAAAATATTTAAAATTACGTTTAAAATGTTAGCCTTTTCCTTCTGAAAGTTTTCGCGACAAAAAATATATTTATCATACCAGAAGCGTAAAATAATACATCCAAGCATTTTTGGATAAGAAATTTAATTCTGAGTTTAATGATATATAAATAAATTACGTTTAGAATGTTAGCCTTTTCCTTCTGAAAGTTTTCGCGACAAAAAATATATTTATCATACAAGAAGCGTAAAATAATACATCCAAGCATTTTTGGATAAGAAATTTAATTCTGAGTTTAATGATATATAAATAAATTACGTTTAGAATGTTAGCCTTTTCCTTCTGAAAGTTTTCGCGACAAAAAATATATTTATCATACCGGAAGCGTAAAATAATACATCCAAGCATTTTTGGATAAGAAATTTAATTCTGAGTTTAATGATATAAAAATATTTAAAATAATGTTAGCCTTTTCCTTCTGAATGTTTTAGCGACAAAAAATATATTTATCATACCAGAAGCGTAAAATAATACATCCAAGCATTTTATAAGAAATTTAATTCTGAGTTTAATGATATAAAAATACTTAAAATTACGTTTAGAATGTTAGCCTTTTCCTTCTGAATGTTTTAGCGACATTAAATATATTTATCATACCAGAAGCGTAAAATAATACATCCAAGCATTTTTGGATAAGAAATTTAATTCTGATTATAATGATATAAAAATATTTAAAATTACGTGTAAAATGTTAGCCTTTTCCTTCTGAATGTTTAAGCGACAAAAAATATATTTATCATACCAGAAGCGTAAAATAATACATCCAAGCATTTTTATATAAGAAATTTAGTTCTGAGTTTAATGATATATAAATAAATTACGTTTAGAATGTTAGCCTTTTCCTTCTGAAAGTTTTCGCGACAAAAAATATATTTATCATACCGGAAGCGTAAAATAATACATCCAAGCATTTTTGGATATGAAATTTAATTCTGAGTTTAATGATATAAAAATATTTAAAATTACGTTTATAATGTTAGCCTTTTCCTTCTGAATGTTTTAGCGACATTAAATATATTTATCATACCAGAAGCGTAAAATAATACATCCAAGCATTTTTGGATAAGAAATTTAATTCTGAGTTTAATGATATATAAATAAATTACGTTTAGAATGTTAGCCTTTTCCTTCTGAAAGTTTTCGCGACAAAAAATATATTTATCATACCAGAAGCGTAAAATAATACATCCAAGCATTTTTGGATAAGAAATTTAATTTAGAGTTTAATTATATAAAAATATTTAAAATTACGTTTAAAATGTTAGCCTTTTCCTTCTGAAAGTTTTCGCGACAAAAAATATATTTATCATACCAGAAGCGTAAAATAATACATCCAAGCATTTTTGGATAAGAAATTTAATTCTGAGTTTAATGATATATAAATAAATTACGTTTAGAATGTTAGCCTTTTCCTTCTGAAAGTTTTCGCGACAAAAAATATATTTATCATACCGGAAGCGTAAAATAATACATCCAAGCATTTTTGGATAAGAAATTTAATTCTGAGTTTAATGATATAAAAATATTTAAAATAATGTTAGCCTTTTCCTTCTGAATGTTTTAGCGACAAAAAATATATTTATCATACCAGAAGCGTAAAATAATACATCCAAGCATTTTATAAGAAATTTAATTCTGAGTTTAATGATATAAAAATACTTAAAATTACGTTTAGAATGTTAGCCTTTTCCTTCTGAATGTTTTAGCGACATTAAATATATTTATCATACCAGAAGCGTAAAATAATACATCCAAGCATTTTTATATAAGAAATTTAATTCTGAGTTTAATGATATAAAAATACTTAAAATTACGTTTAGAATGTTAGCCTTTTCCTTCTGAAAGTTTTCGCGACAAAAAAATATATTTATCATACCGGAAGCGTAAAATAATACATCCAAGCATTTTTGGATATGAAATTTAATTCTGAGTTTAATGATATAAAAATATTTAAAATTACGTTTAAAATGTTAGCCTTTTCCTTCTGAAAGTTTTCGCGACAATAAAATATATTTATCATATCGGGAAGCGTAAAATAATACATCTAAGCATTTTTGGATAAGAAATTTAATTCTGAGTTTAGTTATATAAAAATATTTAAAATTACGTTTAAAATGTTAGCCTTTTCCTTCTGAAAGTTTTCGCGACAAAAAATATATTTATCATACCAGAAGCGTAAAATAATACATCCAAGCATTTTTGGATAAGAAATTTAATTCTGAGTTTAATGATATATAAATAAATTACGTTTAGAATGTTAGCCTTTTCCTTCTGAAAGTTTTCGCGACAAAAAATATATTTATCATACCAGAAGCGTAAAATAATACATCCAAGCATTTTTGGATAAGAAATTTAATTCTAGAGTTTAATTATATAAAAATATTTAAAATTACGTTTAAAATGTTAGCCTTTTCCTTCTGAAAGTTTTCGCGACAAAAAATATATTTATCATACCAGAAGCGTAAAATAATACATCCAAGCATTTTTGGATAAGAAATTTAATTCTGAGTTTAATGATATATAAATAAATTACGTTTAGAATGTTAGCCTTTTCCTTCTGAAAGTTTTCGCGACAAAAAATATATTTATCATACCGGAAGCGTAAAATAATACATCCAAGCATTTTTGGATAAGAAATTTAATTCTGAGTTTAATGATATAAAAATATTTAAAATAATGTTAGCCTTTTCCTTCTGAATGTTTTAGCGACAAAAAATATATTTATCATACCAGAAGCGTAAAATAATACATCCAAGCATTTTTGGATAAGAAATTTAATTCTGAGTTTAATGATATATAAATAAATTACGTTTAGAATGTTAGCCTTTTCCTTCTGAAAGTTTTCGCGACAAAAAATATATTTATCATACCAGAAGCGTAAAATAATACATCCAAGCATTTTTGGATAAGAAATTTAATTTAGAGTTTAATTATATAAAAATATTTAAAATTACGTTTAAAATGTTAGCCTTTTCCTTCTGAAAGTTTTCGCGACAAAAAATATATTTATCATACCAGAAGCGTAAAATAATACATCCAAGCATTTTATAAGAAATTTAATTCTGAGTTTAATGATATAAAAATACTTAAAATTACGTGTAAAATGTTAGCCTTTTCCTTCTGAATGTTTAAGCGACAAAAAATATATTTATCATACCAGAAGCGTAAAATAATACATCCAAGCATTTTTATATAAGAAATTTAATTCTGAGTTTAATGATATAAAAATACTTAAAATTACGTTTAGAATGTTAGCCTTTTCCTTCTGAAAGTTTTCGCGACAAAAAAATATATTTATCATACCGGAAGCGTAAAATAATACATCCAAGCATTTTTGGATATGAAATTTAATTCTGAGTTTAATGATATAAAAATATTTAAAATTACGTTTAAAATGTTAGCCTTTTCCTTCTGAAAGTTTTCGCGACAATAAAATATATTTATCATATCGGGAAGCGTAAAATAATACATCTAAGCATTTTTGGATAAGAAATTTAATTCTGAGTTTAGTTATATAAAAATATTTAAAATTACGTTTAAAATGTTAGCCTTTTCCTTCTGAAAGTTTTCGCGACAAAAAATATATTTATCATACCAGAAGCGTAAAATAATACATCCAAGCATTTTTGGATAAGAAATTTAATTCTGAGTTTAATGATATATAAATAAATTACGTTTAGAATGTTAGCCTTTTCCTTCTGAAAGTTTTCGCGACAAAAAATATATTTATCATACCAGAAGCGTAAAATAATACATCCAAGCATTTTTGGATAAGAAATTTAATTCTGAGTTTAATTATATAAAAATATTTAAAATTACGTTTAAAATGTTAGCCTTTTTCTTCTGAAAGTTTTCGCGACAAAAAATATATTTATCATACCAGAAGCGTAAAATAATACATCCAAGCATTTTTGGATAAGAAATTTAATTCTGAGTTTAATGATATATAAATAAATTACGTTTAGAATGTTAGCCTTTTCCTTCTGAAAGTTTTCGCGACAAAAAATATTTATCATACCGGAAGCGTAAAATAATACATCCAAGCATTTTTGGATAAGAAATTTAATTCTGAGTTTAATGATATAAAAATATTTAAAATAATGTTAGCCTTTTCCTTCTGAATGTTTTAGCGACAAAAAATATA
>NC_088775.1:58275771-58361044 GCF_954871325.1 Gordionus sp. m RMFG-2023 | reverse complement strand
GAAATTTAATTCTGAGTTTAATGATATAAAAATATTTAAAATTACGTTTAAAATGTTAGCCTTTTCCTTCTGAATGTTTTAGCGACAAAAAATATATTTATCATACCAGAAGCGTAGAATAATACTGCCAAGCATTTTTATATAAGAAATTTAATTCTGAGTTTAATGATATAAAAATATTTAAAATTACGTTTAGAATGTTAGCCTTTTCCTTCTGAAAGTTTTCGCGACAAAAAAATATATTTATCATACCGGAAGCGTAAAATAATACATCCAAGCATTTTTGGATATGAAATTTAATTCTGAGTTTAATGATATAAAAATATTTAAAATTACGTTTAAAATGTTAGCCTTTTCCTTCTGAATGTTTTAGCGACAAAAAATATATTTATCATACCAGAAGCGTAAAATAATACATCCAAGCATTTTTATATAAGAAATTTAATTTTGAGTTTAATGATATAAAAATACTTAAAATTACGTTTAGAATGTTAGCCTTTTCCTTCTGAAAGTTTTCGTGACAAAAAAATATATTTATCATACCGGAAGCGTAAAATAATACATCCAAGCATTTTTGGATAAGAAATTTAATTCTGAGTTTAATGATATAAAAATATTTAAAATTACGTTTAAAATGTTAGCCTTTTCCTTCTGAATGTTTTGGCGACAAAAAATATATTTATCATACCAGAAGCGTAAAATAATACATCCAAGCATTTTTATATAAGAAATTTAATTTTGAGTTTAATGATATAAAAATACTTATAATTACGTTTAGAATGTTAGCCTTTTCCTTCTGAAAGTTTTCGCGACAAAAAAATATATTTATCATACCGGAAGCGTAAAATAATACATCCAAGCATTTTTGGATAAGAAATTTAATTCTGAGTTTAATGATATAAAAATATTTAAAATTACGTTTAAAATGTTAGCCTTTTCCTTCTGAATGTTTTAGCGACAAAAAATATATTTATCATACCGGAAGCGTAAAATAATACATCCAAGCATTTTTGGATAAGAAATTTAATTCTGAGTTTAATGATATATAAATACTTAAAATTACGTTTAGAATGTTAGCCTTTTCCTTCTGAAAGTTTTCGCGACAAAAAATATATTTATCATACCGGAAGCGTAAAATAATACATCCAAGCATTTTTGGATAAGAAATTTAATTCTGAGTTTAATGATATAAAAATATTTAAAATTACGTTTAGAATGTTAGCCTTTTCCTTCTGAAAGTTTTCGCGACAAAAAATATATTTATCATACCAGAAGCGTAAAATAATACATGCCAAGCATTTTTATATAAGAAATTTAATTCTGAGTTTAATGATATAAAAATATTTAAAATTACGTTTAGAATGTTAGCCTTTTCCTTCTGAAAGTTTTCGCGACAAAAAAATATATTTATCATACCGGAAGCGTAAAATAATACATCCAAGCATTTTTGGATAAGAAATTTAATTCTGAGTTTAATGATATAAAAATATTTAAAATTACGTTTAAAATGTTAGCCTTTTCCTTCTGAATGTTTTCGCGACAAAAAATATATTTATCATACCGGAAGCGTAAAATAATACATCTAAGCATATTTGGATAGGAAATTTAATTCTGAGTTTAATGATATAAAAATATTTAAAATTACGTTTAAAATGTTAGCCTTTTCCTTCTGAATGTTTTAGCGACAAAAAATATATTTATCATACCGGAAGCGTAAAATAATACATCCAAGCATTTTTGGAGAAGAAATTTAATTCTGAGTTTAATGATATAAAAATATTTAAAATTACGTTTAAAATGTTAGCTTTTTCCTTCTGAATGTTTTAGCGACAAAAAATATATTTATCATACCAGAAGCGTAGAATAATACTGCCAAGCATTTTTATATAAGAAATTTAATTCTGAGTTTAATGATATAAAAATATTTAAAATTACGTTTAGAATGTTAGCCTTTTCCTTCTGAAAGTTTTCGCGACAAAAAAATATATTTATCATACCGGAAGCGTAAAATAATACATCCAAGCATTTTTGGATATGAAATTTAATTCTGAGTTTAATGATATAAAAATATTTAAAATTACGTTTAAAATGTTAGCCTTTTCCTTCTGAATGTTTTAGCGACAAAAAATATATTTATCATACCAGAAGCGTAAAATAATACATCCAAGCATTTTTATATAAGAAATTTAATTTTGAGTTTAATGATATAAAAATACTTAAAATTACGTTTAGAATGTTAGCCTTTTCCTTCTGAAAGTTTTCGTGACAAAAAAATATATTTATCATACCGGAAGTGTAAAATAATACATCCAAGCATTTTTGGATATGAAATTTAATTCTGAGTTTAATGATATAAAAATATTTACAATTACGTTTAAAATGTTAGCCTTTTCCTTCTGAATGTTTTAGCGTCAAAAAATATATTTATCATACCGGAAGCGTAAAATAATACATCCAAGCATTTTTGGATAAGAAATTTAATTCTGAGTTTAATGATATAAAAATATTTAAAATTACGTTTAGAATGTTAGCCTTTTCCTTCTGAATGTTTTAGCGACAAAAAATATATTTATCATACCAGAAGCGTAAAATAATACATGCCAAGCATTTTTATATAAGAAATTTAATTCTGAGTTTAATGATATAAAAATATTTAAAATTACGTTTAGAATGTTAGCCTTTTCCTTCTGAAAGTTTTCGCGACAAAAAATATATTTATCATACCGGAAGCGTAAAATAATACATCCAAGCATTTTTGGATAAGAAATTTAATTCTGAGTTTAATGATATAAAAATATTTAAAATTACGTTTAGAATGTTAGCCTTTTCCTTCTGAAAGTTTTCGCGACAAAAAATATATTTATCATACCGGAAGCGTAAAATAATACATCCAAGCATTTTTGTATAAGAAATTTAATTCTGAGTTTAATGATATAAAAATATTTAAAATTACGTTTAAAATGTTAGCCTTTTCCTTCTGAATGTTTTAGCGACAAAAATATATTTATCATACCAGAAGCGTAAAATAATACTGCCAAGCATTTTTATATAAAAAATTTAATTCTGAGTTTAATGATATAAAAATATTTAAAATTACGTTTAGAATGTTAGCCTTTTCCTTCTGAAAGTTTTCGCGACAAAAAAATATATTTATCATACCGGAAGCGTAAAATAATACATCCAAGCATTTTTGGATATGAAATTTAATTCTGAGTTTAATGATATAAAAATATTTAAAATTACGTTTAAAATGTTAGCCTTTTCCTTCTGAAAGTTTTCGCGACAATAAAATATATTTATCATATCGGGAAGCGTAAAATAATACATCTAAGCATATTTGGATAGGAAATTTAATTCTGAGTTTAATGATATAAAAATATTTAAAAATACGTTTAAAATGTTAGCCTTTTCCTTCTGAATGTTTTAGCGACAAAAAATATATTTATCATACCGGAAGCGTAAAATAATACATCCAAGCATTTTTGGAGAAGAAATTTAATTCTGAGTTTAATGATATAAAAATATTTAAAATTACGTTTAAAATGTTAGCTTTTTCCTTCTGAATGTTTTAGCGACAAAAAATATATTTATCATACCAGAAGCGTAGAATAATACTGCCAAGCATTTTTATATAAGAAATTTAATTCTGAGTTTAATGATATAAAAATATTTAAAATTACGTTTAGATAGTTAGCCTTTTCCTTCTGAAAGTTTTCGCGACAAAAAAATATATTTATCATACCGGAAGCGTAAAATAATACATCCAAGCATTTTTGGATATGAAATTTAATTCTGAGTTTAATGATATAAAAATATTTAAAATTACGTTTAAAATGTTAGCCTTTTCCTTCTGAATGTTTTGGCGACAAAAAATATATTTATCATACCAGAAGCGTAAAAAATACATCCAAGCATTTTTATATAAGAAATTTAATTTTGAGTTTAATGATATAAAAATACTTAAAATTACGTTTAGAATGTTAGCCTTTTCCTTCTGAAAGTTTTCGTGACAAAAAAATATATTTATCATACCGGAAGTGTAAAATAATACATCCAAGCATTTTTGGATATGAAATTTAATTCTGAGTTTAATGATATAAAAATATTTACAATTACGTTTAAAATGTTAGCCTTTTCCTTGTGAATGTTTTATCTTCAAAAAATATATTTATCATACCGGAAGCGTAAAATAATACATCCAAGCATTTTTGGATAATTTAATTCTGAGTTTAATGATATAAAAATATTTAAAATTACGTTTAAAATGTTAGCCTTTTCCTTCTGAATGTTTTAGCGACAAAAAATATATTTATCATACCAGAAGCGTAAAATAATACTGCCAAGCATTTTTATATAAGAAATTTAATTCTGAGTTTAATGATATAAAAATATTTAAAATTACGTTTAGAATGTAAGCATTTTCCTTCTGAAAGTTTTCGCGACAAAAAATATATTTATCATACCGGAAGCGTAAAATAATACATCCAAGCATTTTTGGATAAGAAATTTAATTCTGAGTTTAATGATATAAAAATATTTAAAAAAACGTTTAAAATGTTAGCCTTTTCCTTCTGAATGTTTTGGCGACAAAAAATATATTTATCATACCAGAAGCGTAAAATAATACATCCAAGCATTTTTATATAAGAAATTTAATTTTGAGTTTAATGATATAAAAATACTTAAAATTACGCTTAGAATGTTAGCCTTTTCCTTCTGAAAGTTTTCGTGACAAAAAAATATATTTATCATACCGGAAGCGTAAAATAATACATCCAAGCATTTTTGGATAAGAAATTTTATTCTGAGTTTAATTATAAAATATTTACAATTACGTTTAAAATGTTAGCCTTTTCCTTGTGAATGTTTTAGCTTCAAAAAATATATTTATCATACCAGAAGCGTAAAATAATACATCCAAGCATTTTTGGATAAGAAATTTAATTCTGAGTTTAATGATATATAAATAAATTACGTTTAGAATGTTAGACTTTTCCTTCTGAAAGTTTTCGCGACAAAAAATATATTTATCATACCGGAAGCGTAAAATAATACATCCAAGCATTTTTGTATAAGAAATTTAATTCTGAGTTTAATGATATAAAAATATTTAAAATTACGTTTAAAATGTTAGCCTTTTCCTTCTGAATGTTTTAGCGACAAAAAATATATTTATCATACCAGAAGCGTAAAATAATACTGCCAAGCATTTTTATATAAAAAATTTAATTTTGAGTTTAATGATATAAAAATACTTAAAATTACTTTTAGAATGTTAGCCTTTTCCTTCTGAAAGTTTTCGTGACAAAAAAATATATTTATCATACCGGAAGTGTAAAATAATACATCCAAGCATTTTTGGATATGAAATTTAATTCTGAGTTTAATGATATAAAAATATTTACAATTACGTTTAAAATGTTAGCCTTTTCCTTGTGAATGTTTTAGCTTCAAAAAATATATTTATCATACCGGAAGCGTAAAATAATACATCCAAGCATTTTTGGATAATTTAATTCTGAGTTTAATGATATAAAAATATTTAAAATTACGTTTAAAATGTTAGCCTTTTCCTTCTGAATGTTTTAGCGACAAAAAATATATTTATCATACCGGAAGCGTAAAATAATACATCTAAGCATATTTGGATAGTAAATTTAATTCTGAGTTTAATGATATAAAAATATTTAAAATTACGTTTAAAATGTTAGCCTTTTCCTTCTGAATGTTTTAGCGACAAAAAATATATTTATCATACCGGAAGCGTAAAATAATACATCCAAGCATTTTTGGAGAAGAAATTTAATTCTGAGTTTAATAATATAAAAATATTTAAAATTACGTTTAAAATGTTAGTTTTTCCTTCTGAATGTTTTAGCGACAAAAAATATATTTATCATACCAGAAGCGTAGAATAATACTGCCAAGCATTTTTATATAAGAAATTTAATTCTGAGTTTAATGATATAAAAATATTTAAAATTACGTTTAGAATGTTAGCCTTTTCCTTCTGAAAGTTTTCGCGACAAAAAAAATATATTTATCATACCGGAAGCGTAAAATAATACATCCAAGCATTTTTGGATATGAAATTTAATTCTGAGTTTAATGATATAAAAATATTTAAAATTACGTTTAAAATGTTAGCCTTTTCCTTCTGAATGTTTTAGCGACAAAAAATATATTTATCATACCAGAAGCGTAAAATAATACATCCAAGTATTTTTATATAAGAAATTTAATTTTGAGTTTGATGATATAAAAATACTTAAAATTACGCTTAGAATGTTAGCCTTTTCCTTCTGAAAGTTTTCGTGACAAAAAAATATATTTATCATACCGGAAGCGTAAAATAATACATCCAAGCATTTTTGGATAAGAAATTTAATTCTGAGTTTAATGATATAAAAATATTTAAAAAAACGTTTAAAATGTTAGCCTTTTCCTTCTGAATGTTTTGGCGACAAAAAATATATTTATCAAACCAGAAGCGTAAAATAATACATCCAAGCATTTTTATATAAGAAATTTAATTTTGAGTTTAATGATATAAAAATACTTATAATTACGCTTAGAATGTTAGCCTTTTCCTTCTGAAAGTTTTCGTGAGAAAAAAATATATTTATCATACCGGAAGCGTAAAATAATACATCCAAGCATTTTTGGATATGAAATTTAATTCTGAGTTTAATGATATAAAAATATTTAAAATTAAGTTTAAAATGTTAGCCTTTTCCTTCTGAAAGTTTTCGCGACAATAAAATATATTTATCATATCGGGAAGCGTAAAATAATACATCTAAGCATATTTGGATAGGAAATTTAAATCTGAGTTTAATGATATAAAAATACTTAAAATTACGTTTAGATTGTTAGCCTTTTCCTTCTGAAAGTTTTCGCGACAAAAAATATATTTATCATACCAGAAGCGTAAAATAATACATCCAAGCATTTTTATATAAGAAATTTAATTCTGAGTTTAATGATATATAAATAAATTACGTTTAGAATGTTAGCCTTTTCCTTCTGAAAGTTTTCGCGACAAAAAATATATTTATCATACCGGAAGCGTAAAATAATACATCCAAGCATTTTTGGATAAGAAATTTTATTCTGAGTTTAATTATAAAATATTTACAATTACGTTTAAAATGTTAGCCTTTTCCTTGTGAATGTTTTAGCTTCAAAAAATATATTTATCATACCAGAAGCGTAAAATAATACATCCAAGCATTTTTGGATAAGAAATTTAATTCTGAGTTTAATGATATATAAATAAATTACGTTTAGAATGTTAGACTTTTCCTTCTGAAAGTTTTCGCGACAAAAAATATATTTATCATACCGGAAGCGTAAAATAATACATCCAAGCATTTTTGTATAAGAAATTTAATTCTGAGTTTAATGATATAAAAATATTTAAAATTACGTTTAAAATGTTAGCCTTTTCCTTCTGAATGTTTTAGCGACAAAAAATATATTTATCATACCAGAAGCGTAAAATAATACTGCCAAGCATTTTTATATAAAAAATTTAATTCTGAGTTTAATGATATGAAAATATTTAAAATTACGTTTAGAATGTTAGCCTTTTCCTTCTGAAAGTTTTCGCGACAAAAAAATATATTTATCATACCGGAAGCGTAAAATAATACATCCAAGCATTTTTGTATAAGAAATTTAATTCTGAGTTTAATGATATAAAAATATTTAAAATTACGTTTAAAATGTTAGCCTTTTCCTTCTGAATGTTTTAGCGACAAAAAATATATTTATCATACCAGAAGCGTAAAATAATACTGCCAAGCATTTTTATATAAAAAATTTAATTTTGAGTTTAATGATATAAAAATACTTAAAATTACTTTTAGAATGTTAGCCTTTTCCTTCTGAAAGTTTTCGTGACAAAAAAATATATTTATCATACCGGAAGTGTAAAATAATACATCCAAGCATTTTTGGATATGAAATTTAATTCTGAGTTTAATGATATAAAAATATTTACAATTACGTTTAAAATGTTAGCCTTTTCCTTGTGAATGTTTTAGCTTCAAAAAATATATTTATCATACCGGAAGCGTAAAATAATACATCCAAGCATTTTTGGATAATTTAATTCTGAGTTTAATGATATAAAAATATTTAAAATTACGTTTAAAATGTTAGCCTTTTCCTTCTGAATGTTTTAGCGACAAAAAATATATTTATCATACCAGAAGCGTAAAATAATACTGCCAAGCATTTTTATATAAGAAATTTAATTCTGAGTTTAATGATATAAAAATATTTAAAATTACGTTTAGAATGTAAGCATTTTCCTTCTGAAAGTTTTCGCGACAAAAAATATATTTATCATACCGGAAGCGTAAAATAATACATCCAAGCATTTTTGGATAAGAAATTTAATTCTGAGTTTAATGATATAAAAATATTTAAAAAAACGTTTAAAATGTTAGCCTTTTCCTTCTGAATGTTTTGGCGACAAAAAATATATTTATCATACCAGAAGCGTAAAATAATACATCCAAGCATTTTTATATAAGAAATTTAATTTTGAGTTTAATGATATAAAAATACTTAAAATTACGCTTAGAATGTTAGCCTTTTCCTTCTGAAAGTTTTCGTGACAAAAAAATATATTTATCATACCGGAAGCGTAAAATAATACATCCAAGCATTTTTGGATAAGAAATTTTATTCTGAGTTTAATTTTAAAATATTTACAATTACGTTTAAAATGTTAGCCTTTTCCTTGTGAATGTTTTAGCTTCAAAAAATATATTTATCATACCAGAAGCGTAAAATAATACTGCCAAGCATTTTTATATAAAAAATTTAATTCTGAGTTTAATGATATAAAAATATTTAAAATTACGTTTAGAATGTTAGCCTTTTCCTTCTGAAAGTTTTCGCGACAAAAAAATATATTTATCATACCGGAAGCGTAAAATAATACATCCAAGCATTTTTGGATATGAAATTTAATTCTGAGTTTAATGATATAAAAATATTTAAAATTACGTTTAAAATGTTAGCTATTTCCTTCTGAAAGTTTTCGCGACAATAAAATATATTTATCATATCGGGAAGCGTAAAATAATACATCTAAGCATATTTGGATAGGAAATTTAATTCTGAGTTTAATGATATAAAAATATTTAAAATTACGTTTAAAATGTTAGCCTTTTCCTTCTGAATGTTTTAGCGACAAAAAATATATTTATCATACCGGAAGCGTAAAATAATACATCCAAGCATTTTTGGAGAAGAAATTTAATTCTGAGTTTAATGATATAAAAATATTTAAAATTACGTTTAAAATGTTAGCTTTTTCCTTCTGAATGTTTTAGCGACAAAAAATATATTTATCATACCAGAAGCGTAGAATAATACTGCCAAGCATTTTTATATAAGAAATTTAATTCTGAGTTTAATGATATAAAAATATTTAAAATTACGTTTAGAATGTTAGCCTTTTCCTTCTGAAAGTTTTCGCGACAAAAAAATATATTTATCATACCGGAAGCGTAAAATAATACATCCAAGCATTTTTGGATATGAAATTTAATTCTGAGTTTAATGATATAAAAATATTTAAAATTACGTTTAAAATGTTAGCCTTTTCCTTCTGAATGTTTTGGCGACAAAAAATATATTTATCATACCAGAAGCGTAAAAAATACATCCAAGCATTTTTATATAAGAAATTTAATTTTGAGTTTAATGATATAAAAATACTTAAAATTACGTTTAGAATGTTAGCCTTTTCCTTCTGAAAGTTTTCGTTACAAAAAAATATATTTATCATACCGGAAGTGTAAAATAATACATCCAAGCATTTTTGGATATGAAATTTAATTCTGAGTTTAATGATATAAAAATATTTACAATTACGTTTAAAATGTTAGCCTTTTCCTTCTGAATGTTTTAGCGACAAAAAATATATTTATCATACCAGAAGCGTAAAATAATACTGCCAAGCATTTTTATATAAGAAATTTAATTCTGAGTTTAATGATATAAAAATATTTAAAATTACGTTTAGAATGTAAGCATTTTCCTTCTGAATGTTTTAGCGACAAAAAATATATTTATCATACCAGAAGCGTAAAATAATACTGCCAAGCATTTTTGGATAAGAAATTTAATTCTGAGTTTAATGATATAAAAATATTTAAAATTACGTTTAAAATGTTAGCCTTTTCCTTCTGAAAGTTTTCGCGACAAAAAATATATTTATCATACCGGAAGCGTAAAATAATACATCCAAGCATTTTTGGATAAGAAATTTAATTCTGAGTTTAATGATATAAAAATATTTAAAATTACGTTTAAAATGTTAGCCTTTTCCTTCTGAATGTTTTGGCGACAAAAAATATATTTATCATACCAGAAGCGTAAAATAATACATCCAAGCATTTTTATATAAGAAATTTAATTTTGAGTTTAATGATATAAAAATACTTAAAATTACGTTTAGAATGTTAGCCTTTTCCTTGTGAATGTTTTAGCTTCAAAAAATATATTTATCATACCGGAAGCGTAAAATAATACATCCAAGCATTTTTGGATAATTTAATTCTGAGTTTAATGATATAAAAATATTTAAAATTACGTTTAAAATGTTAGCCTTTTCCTTCTGAATGTTTTAGCGACAAAAAATATATTTATCATACCAGAAGCGTAAAATAATACTGCCAAGCATTTTTATATAAGAAATTTAATTCTGAGTTTAATGATATAAAAATATTTAAAATTACGTTTAGAATGTAAGCATTTTCCTTCTGAATGTTTTGGCGACAAAAAATATATTTATCATACCAGAAGCGTAAAATAATACATTCAAGCATTTTTATATAAGAAATTTAATTCTGAGTTTAATGATACAAAAATACTTAAAATTACGTTTAGAATGTTAGCCTTTTCCTTCTGAAAGTTTTCGCGACAAAAAAATATATTTATCATACCGGAAGCGTAAAATAATACATCCAAGCATTTTTGGATATGAAATTTAATTCTGAGTTTAATGATATAAAAATATTTAAAATTAAGTTTAAAATGTTAGCCTTTTCCTTCTGAAAGTTTTCGCGACAATAAAATATATTTATCATATCGGGAAGCGTAAAATAATACATCTAAGCATATTTGGATAGGAAATTTAAATCTGAGTTTAATGATATAAAAATACTTAAAATTACGTTTAGATTGTTAGCCTTTTCCTTCTGAAAGTTTTCGCGACAAAAAATATATTTATCATACCAGAAGCGTAAAATAATACATCCAAGCATTTTTATATAAGAAATTTAATTCTGAGTTTAATGATATATAAATAAATTACGTTTAGAATGTTAGCCTTTACCTTCTGAAAGTTTTCGCGACAAAAAATATATTTATCATACCGGAAGCGTAAAATAATACATCCAAGCATTTTTGTATAAGAAATTTAATTCTGAGTTTAATGATATAAAAATATTTAAAATTAGGTTTAAAATATTAGCCTTTTCCTTCTGAATGTTTTAGCGACAAAAAATATAATTATCATACCAGAAGCGTAAAATAATACTGCCAAGCATTTTTATATAAAAAATTTAATTCTGAGTTTAATGATATAAAAATATTTAAAATTACGTTTAGAATGTTAGCCTTTTCCTTCTGAAAGTTTTCGCGACAAAAAAATATATTTATCATACCGGAAGCGTAAAATAATACATCCAAGCATTTTTGGATATGAAATTTATATCTGAGTTTAATGATATAAAAATATTTAAAATTACGTTTAAAATGTTAGCCTTTTCCTTCTGAAAGTTTTCGCGACAATAAAATATATTTATCATATCGGGAAGCGTAAAATAATACATCTAAGCATATTTGGATAGGAAATTTAATTCTGAGTTTAATGATATAAAAATATTTAAAATTACGTTTAAAATGTTAGCCTATTCCTTCTGAATATTTTAGCGACAAAAAATATATTTATCATACCGGAAGCGTAAAATAATACATCCAAGCATTTTTATATAAGAAATTTAATTTTGAGTTTAATGATATAAAAATATTTAAAATTACGTTTAAAATGTTAGCCTTTTCCTTCTGAATGTTTTAGCGACAAAAAATATATTTATCATACCAGAAGCGTAGAATAATACTGCCAAGCATTTTTATATAAGAAATTTAATTCTGAGTTTAATGATATAAAAATATTTAAAATTACGTTTAGAATGTTAGCCTTTTCCTTCTGAAAGTTTTCGCGACAAAAAAATATATTTATCATACCGGAAGCGTAAAATAATACATCCAAGCATTTTTGGATATGAAATTTAATTCTGAGTTTAATGATATAAAAATATTTAAAATTACGTTTAAAATGTTAGCCTTTTCCTTCTGAAAGTTGTCGCGACAAAAAATATATTTATCATACCAGAAGCGTAAAATAATACATCCAAGCATTTTTGGATAAGAAATTTTATTCTGAGTTTAATGATATAAAAATTTTTAAAATTACGTTTAGAATGTTAGCCTTTTCCTTCTGAAAGTTTTCGTGACAAAAAAATATATTTATCATACCGGAAGTGTAAAATAATACATCCAAGCATTTTTATATAAAAAATTTAATTCTGAGTTTAATGATATAAAAATATTTAAAATTACGTTTAGAATTTAGCCTTTTCCTTCTGAAAGTTTTCGCGACTAAAAAATATATTTATCATACCGGAAGCGTAAAATAATACATCCAAGCATTTTTGGATATGAAATTTAATTCTGAGTTTAATGATATAAAAATATTTAAAATTACGTTTAAACTGTTAGCCTTTTCCTTCTGAAAGTTTTCGCGACAATAAAATATATTTATCATATCGGGAAGCGTAAAATAATACATCTAAGCATATTTGGATAGGAAATTTAATTCTGAGTTTAATGATATAAAAATATTTAAAATTACGTTTAAAATGTTAGCCTTTTCCTTCTGAATGTTTTAGCGACAAAAAATATATTTATCATACCGGAAGCGTAAAATAATACATCCAAGCATTTTTGGAGAAGAAATTTAATTCTGAGTTTAATGATATAAAAATATTTACAATTACGTTTAAAATGTTAGCCTTTTCCTTCTGAATGTTTTAGCGACAAAAAATATATTTATCATACCAGAAGCGTAAAATAATACTGCCAAGCATTTTTATATAAGAAATTTAATTCTGAGTTTAATGATATAAAAATATTTAAAATTACGTTTAGAATGTAAGCATTTTCCTTCTGAATGTTTTAGCGACAAAAAATATATTTATCATACCAGAAGCGTAAAATAATACATCCAAGCATTTTTGGATAAGAAATTTAATTCTGAGTTTAATGATATATAAATAAATTACGTTTAGAATGTTAGACTTTTCCTTCTGAAAGTTTTCGCGACAAAAAATATATTTATCATACCGGAAGCGTAAAATAATACATCCAAGCATTTTTGTATAAGAAATTTAATTCTGAGTTTAATGATATAAAAATATTTAAAATTACGTTTAAAATGTTAGCCTTTTCCTTCTGAATGTTTTAGCGACAAAAAATATATTTATCATACCGGAAGCGTAAAATAATACATCCAAGCATTTTTGGAGAAGAAATTTAATTCTGAGTTTAATGATATAAAAATATTTAAAATTACGTTTAAAATGTTAGCCTTTTCCTTCTGAATGTTTTAGCGACAAAAAATATATTTATCATACCAGAAGCGTAGAATAATACTGCCAAGCATTTTTATATAAGAAATTTAATTCTGAGTTTAATGATATAAAAATATTTAAAATTACGTTTAGAATGTTAGCCTTTTCCTTCTGAAAGTTTTCGCGACAAAAAAATATATTTATCATACCGGAAGCGTAAAATAATACATCCAAGCATTTTTGGATATGAAATTTAATTCTGAGTTTAATGATATAAAAATATTTAAAATTAGGTTTAAAATGTTAGCCTTTTCCTTCTGAATGTTTTGGCGACAAAAAATATATTTATCATACCAGAAGCGTAAAATAATACATCCAAGCATTTTTATATAAGAAATTTAATTTTGAGTTTAATGATATAAAAATACTTAAAATTACGTTTAGAATGTTAGCCTTTTCCTTCTGAAAGTTTTCGTGACAAAAAAATATATTTATCATACCGGAAGTGTAAAATAATACATCCAAGCATTTTTGGATATGAAATTTAATTCTGAGTTTAATGATATAAAAATATTTACAATTACGTTTAAAATGTTAGCCTTTTCCTTGTGAATGTTTTAGCTTCAAAAAATATATTTATCATACCGGAAGCGTAAAATAATACATCAAAGCATTTTTGGATAATTTAATTCTGAGTTTAATGATATAAAAATATTTAAAATTACGTTTAAAATGTTAGCCTTTTCCTTCTGAATGTTTTAGCGACAAAAAATATATTTATCATACCAGAAGCGTAAAATAATACTGCCAAGCATTTTTATATAAGAAATTTAATTCTGAGTTTAATGATATAAAAATATTTAAAATTACGTTTAGAATGTTAGCCTTTTCCTTCTGAAAGTTTTCGCGACAAAAAATATATTTATCATACGGGAAGCGTAAAATAATACATCTAAGCATATTTGGATAGGAAATTTAAATCTGAGTTTAATGATATAAAAATACTTAAAATTACGTTTAGATTGTTAGTCTTTTCCTTCTGAAAGTTATCGCGACAAAAAATATATTTATCATACCAGAAGCGTAAAATAATACATCCAAGCATTTTTGGATAAAAAATTTAATTCTGAGTTTAATGATATATAAATAAATTACGTTTAGAATGTTAGCCTTTTCCTTCTGAAAGTTATCGCGACAAAAAATATATTTATCATACCAGAAGCGTAAAATAATACATCCAAGCATTTTTGGATAAAAAATTTAATTCTGAGTTTAATGATATAAAAATATTTAAAATTACGTTTAGATTGTTAGTCTTTTCCTTCTGAAAGTTTTCGCGACAAAAAATATATTTATCATACCAGAAGCGTAAAATAATACATCCAAGCATTTTTGGATAAAAAATTTAATTCTGAGTTTAATGATATAAAAATATTTAAAATTACGTTTAAATGTTAGCCTTTTCCTTCTGAATGTTTTCGCGATAAAAAATATATTTATCATACCGGAAGCGTAAAATAATACATCTAAGCATATTTGGATAGTAAATTTAATTCTGAGTTTAATGATATAAAAATATTTAAAATTACGTTTAAAATGTTAGCCTTTTCCTTCTGAATGTTTTAGCGACAAAAAATATATTTATCATACCGGAAGCGTAAAATAATACATCCAAGCATTTTTGGAGAAGAAATTTAATTCTGAGTTTAATAATATAAAAATATTTAAAATTACGTTTAGAATGTTAGCCTTTTCCTTCTGAAAGTTTTCGTGACAAAAAAATATATTTATCATACCGGAAGTGTAAAATAATACATCCAAGCATTTTTGGATATGAAATTTAATTCTGAGTTTAATGATATAAAAATATTTACAATTACGTTTAAAATGTTAGCCTTTTCCTTGTGAATGTTTTAGCTTCAAAAAATATATTTATCATACCGGAAGCGTAAAATAATACATCAAAGCATTTTTGGATAATTTAATTCTGAGTTTAATGATATAAAAATATTTAAAATTACGTTTAAAATGTTAGCCTTTTCCTTCTGAATGTTTTAGCGACAAAAAATATATTTATCATACCAGAAGCGTAAAATAATACTGCCAAGCATTTTTATATAAGAAATTTAATTCTGAGTTTAATGATATAAAAATATTTAAAATTACGTTTAGAATGTTAGCCTTTTCCTTCTGAAAGTTTTCGCGACAAAAAATATATTTATCATACGGGAAGCGTAAAATAATACATCTAAGCATATTTGGATAGGAAATTTAAATCTGAGTTTAATGATATAAAAATACTTAAAATTACGTTTAGATTGTTAGTCTTTTCCTTCTGAAAGTTATCGCGACAAAAAATATATTTATCATACCAGAAGCGTAAAATAATACATCCAAGCATTTTTGGATAAAAAATTTAATTCTGAGTTTAATGATATAAAAATATTTAAAATTACGTTTAAATGTTAGCCTTTTCCTTCTGAATGTTTTCGCGATAAAAAATATATTTATCATACCGGAAGCGTAAAATAATACATCTAAGCATATTTGGATAGTAAATTTAATTCTGAGTTTAATGATATAAAAATATTTAAAATTACGTTTAAAATGTTAGCCTTTTCCTTCTGAATGTTTTAGCGACAAAAAATATATTTATCATACCGGAAGCGTAAAATAATACATCCAAGCATTTTTGGAGAAGAAATTTAATTCTGAGTTTAATAATATAAAAATATTTAAAATTACGTTTAAAATGTTAGCTTTTTCATTCTGAATGTTTTAGCGACAAAAAATATATTTATCATACCAGAAGCGTAGAATAATACTGCCAAGCATTTTTATATAAGAAATTTAATTTTGAGTTTGATGATATAAAAATACTTAAAATTACGCTTAGAATGTTAGCCTTTTCCTTCTGAAAGTTTTCGTGACAAAAAAATATATTTATCATACCGGAAGCGTAAAATAATACATCCAAGCATTTTTGGATAAGAAATTTAATTCTGAGTTTAATGATATAAAAATATTTAAAAAAACGTTTAAAATGTTAGCCTTTTCCTTCTGAATGTTTTGGCGACAAAAAATATATTTATCATACCAGAAGCGTAAAATAATACATCCAAGCATTTTTATATAAGAAATTTAATTTTGAGTTTAATGATATAAAAATACTTATAATTACGCTTAGAATGTTAGCCTTTTCCTTCTGAAAGTTTTCGTGACAAAAAAATATATTTATCATACCGGAAGCGTAAAATAATACATCCAAGCATTTTTGGATAAGAAATTTTATTCTGAGTTTAATTATAAAATATTTACAATTACGTTTAAAATGTTAGCCTTTTCCTTGTGAATGTTTTAGCTTCAAAAAATATATTTATCATACCAGAAGCGTAAAATAATACATCCAAGCATTTTTGGATAAGAAATTTAATTCTGAGTTTAATGATATATAAATAAATTACGTTTAGAATGTTAGACTTTTCCTTCTGAAAGTTTTCGCGACAAAAAATATATTTATCATACCGGAAGCGTAAAATAATACATCCAAGCATTTTTGTATAAGAAATTTAATTCTGAGTTTAATGATATAAAAATATTTAAAATTACGTTTAAAATGTTAGCCTTTTCCTTCTGAATGTTTTAGCGATAAAAAATATATTTATCATACCAGAAGCGTAAAATAATACATCCAAATATTTTTATATAAGAAATTTAATTCTGAGTTTAATGATATAAAAATACTTAAAATTACGTTTAGATTGTTAGTCTTTTCCTTCTAAAAGTTTTCGCGACAAAAAATATATTTATCATACCAGAAGCGTAAAATAATACATCCAAGCATTTTTGGATAAGAAATTTAATTCTGAGTTTAATGATATATAAATAAATTACGTTTAGAATGTTAGACTTTTCCTTCTGAAAGTTTTCGCGACAAAAAATATATTTATCATACCGGAAGCGTAAAATAATACATCCAAGCATTTTTGTATAAGAAATTTAATTCTGAGTTTAATGATATAAAAATATTTAAAATTACGTTTAAAATGTTAGCCTTTTCCTTCTGAATGTTTTAGCGACAAAAAATATATTTATCATACCGGAAGCGTAAAATAATACATCCAAGCATTTTTGGAGAAGAAATTTAATTCTGAGTTTAATGATATAAAAATATTTAAAATTACGTTTAAAATGTTAGCCTTTTCCTTCTGAATGTTTTAGCGACAAAAAATATATTTATCATACCAGAAGCGTAGAATAATACTGCCAAGCATTTTTATATAAGAAATTTAATTCTGAGTTTAATGATATAAAAATATTTAAAATTACGTTTAGAATGTTAGCCTTTTCCTTCTGAAAGTTTTCGCGACAAAAAAATATATTTATCATACCGGAAGCGTAAAATAATACATCCAAGCATTTTTGGATATGAAATTTAATTCTGAGTTTAATGATATAAAAATATTTAAAATTAGGTTTAAAATGTTAGCCTTTTCCTTCTGAATGTTTTGGCGACAAAAAATATATTTATCATACCAGAAGCGTAAAATAATACATCCAAGCATTTTTATATAAGAAATTTAATTTTGAGTTTAATGATATAAAAATACTTAAAATTACGTTTAGAATGTTAGCCTTTTCCTTCTGAAAGTTTTCGTGACAAAAAAATATATTTATCATACCGGAAGTGTAAAATAATACATCCAAGCATTTTTGGATATGAAATTTAATTCTGAGTTTAATGATATAAAAATATTTACAATTACGTTTAAAATGTTAGCCTTTTCCTTGTGAATGTTTTAGCTTCAAAAAATATATTTATCATACCGGAAGCGTAAAATAATACATCAAAGCATTTTTGGATAATTTAATTCTGAGTTTAATGATATAAAAATATTTAAAATTACGTTTAAAATGTTAGCCTTTTCCTTCTGAATGTTTTAGCGACAAAAAATATATTTATCATACCAGAAGCGTAAAATAATACTGCCAAGCATTTTTATATAAGAAATTTAATTCTGAGTTTAATGATATAAAAATATTTAAAATTACGTTTAGAATGTTAGCCTTTTCCTTCTGAAAGTTTTCGCGACAAAAAATATATTTATCATACCGGAAGCGTAAAATAATACATCTAAGCATATTTGGATAGGAAATTTAAATCTGAGTTTAATGATATAAAAATACTTAAAATTACGTTTAGATTGTTAGTCTTTTCCTTCTGAAAGTTATCGCGACAAAAAATATATTTATCATACCAGAAGCGTAAAATAATACATCCAAGCATTTTTGGATAAAAAATTTAATTCTGAGTTTAATGATATAAAAATATTTAAAATTACGTTTAAAATGTTAGCCTTTTCCTTCTGAATGTTTTAGCGACAAAAAATATATTTATCATACCAGAAGCGTAGAATAATACTGCCAAGCATTTTTATATAAGAAATTTAATTCTGAGTTTAATGATATAAAAATATTTAAAATTACGTTTAGAATGTTAGCCTTTTCCTTCTGAAAGTTTTCGCGACAAAAAAATATATTTATCATACCGGAAGTGTAAAATAATACATCCAAGCATTTTTGGATATGAAATTTAATTCTGAGTTTAATGATATAAAAATATTTAAAATTACGTTTAAAATGTTAGCCTTTTCCTTCTGAATGTTTTGGCGACAAAAAATATATTTATCATACCAGAAGCGTAAAAAATACATCCAAGCATTTTTATATAAGAAATTTAATTTTGAGTTTAATGATATAAAAATACTTAAAATTACGTTTAGAATGTTAGCCTTTTCCTTCTGAAAGTTTTCGTGACAAAAAAATATATTTATCATACCGGAAGTGTAAAATAATACATCCAAGCATTTTTGGATATGAAATTTAATTCTGAGTTTAATGATATAAAAATATTTACAATTACGTTTAAAATGTTAGCCTTTTCCTTGTGAATGTTTTAGCTTCAAAAAATATATTTATCATACCGGAAGCGTAAAATAATACATCCAAGCATTTTTGGATATGAAATTTAATTCTGAGTTTAATGATATAAAAATATTTAAAATTACGTTTAAAATGTTAGCCTTTTCCTTGTGAATGTTTTAGCTTCAAAAAATATATTTATCATACCGGAAGCGTAAAATAATACATCCAAGCATTTTTGGATATGAAATTTAAATCTGAGTTTAATGATATAAAAATACTTAAAATTACGTTTAGATTGTTAGTCTTTTCCTTCTGAAAGTTATCGCGACAAAAAATATATTTATCATACCAGAAGCGTAAAATAATACATCCAAGCATATTTGGATAGGAAATTTAATTCTGAGTTTAATGATATAAAAATATTTAAAATTACGTTTAAAATGTTAGCCTTTTCCTTCTGAATGTTTTGGCGACAAAAAATATATTTATCATACCAGAAGCGTAAAAAATACATCCAAGCATTTTTATATAAGAAATTTAATTTTGAGTTTAATGATATAAAAATACTTAAAATTACGTTTAGAATGTTAGCCTTTTCCTTCTGAAAGTTTTCGTGACAAAAAAATATATTTATCATACCGGAAGTGTAAAATAATACATCCAAGCATTTTTGGATATGAAATTTAATTCTGAGTTTAATGATATAAAAATATTTACAATTACGTTTAAAATGTTAGCCTTTTCCTTGTGAATGTTTTAGCTTCAAAAAATATATTTATCATACCGGAAGCGTAAAATAATACATCCAAGCATTTTTGGATATGAAATTTAATTCTGAGTTTAATGATATAAAAATATTTAAAATTACGTTTAAAATGTTAGCCTTTTCCTTCTGAATGTTTTAGCGACAAAAAATATATTTATCATACCAGAAGCGTAAAATAATACTGCCAAGCATTTTTATATAAGAAATTTAATTCTGAGTTTAATGATATAAAAATATTTAAAATTACGTTTAGAATGTAAGCATTTTCCTTCTGAAAGTTTTCGCGACAAAAAATATATTTATCATACCGGAAGCGTAAAATAATACATCCAAGCATTTTTGGATAAGAAATTTAATTCTGAGTTTAATGATATAAAAATATTTAAAATTACGTTTAAAATGTTAGCCTTTTCCTTCTGAATGTTTTGGCGACAAAAAATATATTTATCATACCAGAAGCGTAAAATAATACATCCAAGCATTTTTATATAAGAAATTTAATTTTGAGTTTAATGATATAAAAATACTTAAAATTACGTTTAGAATGTTAGCCTTTTCCTTCTGAAAGTTTTCGTGACAAAAAAATATATTTATCATACCGGAAGTGTAAAATAATACATCCAAGCATTTTTGGATATGAAATTTAATTCTGAGTTTAATGATATAAAAATATTTAAAATTACGTTTAAAATGTTAGCCTTTTCATTCTGAAAGTTTTCGCGACAATAAAATATATTTATCATATCGGGAAGCGTAAAATAATACATCTAAGCATATTTGGATAGGAAATTTAAATCTGAGTTTAATGATATAAAAATACTTAAAATTACGTTTAGATTGTTAGTCTTTTCCTTCTGAAAGTTTTCGCGACAAAAAATATATTTATCATACAAGAAGCGTAAAATAATACATCCAAGCATTTTTGGATAAGAAATTTAATTCTGAGTTTAATGATATATAAATAAATTACGTTTAGAATGTTAGACTTTTCCTTCTGAAAGTTTTCGCGACAAAAAATATATTTATCATACCGGAAGCGTAAAATAATACATCCAAGCATTTTTGTATAAGAAATTTAATTCTGAGTTTAATGATATAAAAATATTTAAAATTACGTTTAAAATGTTAGCCTTTTCCTTCTGAATGTTTTAGCGACAAAAAATATATTTATCATACCAGAAGCGTAAAATAATACTGCCAAGCATTTTTATATAAGAAATTTAATTCTGAGTTTAATGATATAAAAATATTTAAAATTACGTTTAGAATGTAAGCATTTTCCTTCTGAAAGTTTTCGCGACAAAAAATATATTTATCATACCGGAAGCGTAAAATAATACATCCAAGCATTTTTGGATAAGAAATTTAATTCTGAGTTTAATGATATAAAAATATTTAAAATTACGTTTAAAATGTTAGCCTTTTCCTTCTGAATGTTTTGGCGACAAAAAATATATTTATCATACCGGAAGCGTAAAATAATACATCCAAGCATTTTTATATAAGAAATTTAATTTTGAGTTTAATGATATAAAAATACTTAAAATTACGTTTAGAATGTTAGCCTTTTCCTTCTGAAAGTTTTCGCGACAAAAAAATATATTTATCATACCGGAAGCGTAAAATAATACATCCAAGCATTTTTGGATATGAAATTTAATTCTGAGTTTAATGATATAAAAATATTTAAAATTACGTTTAAAATGTTAGCCTTTTCCTTCTGAAAGTTTTCGCGACAATAAAATATATTTATCATATCTGGAAGCGTAAAATAATACATCTAAGCATATTTGGATAGGAAATTTAATTCTGAGTTTAATGATATAAAAATATTTAAAATTACGTTTAAAATGTTAGCCTTTTCCTTCTGAATGTTTTAGCGACAAAAAATATATTTATCATACCGGAAGCGTAAAATAATACATCCAAGCATTTTTGGAGAAGAAATTTAATTCTGAGTTTAATGATATAAAAATATTTAAATTTACGTTTAAAATGTTAGCCTTTTCCTTCTGAATGTTTTAGCGACAAAAAATATATTTATCATACCAGAAGCGTAGAATAATACTGCCAAGCATTTTTATATAAGAAATTTAATTCTGAGTTTAATGATATAAAAATATTTAAAATTACGTTTAGAATGTTAGCCTTTTCCTTCTGAAAGTTTTCGCGACAAAAAAATATATTTATCATACCGGAAGCGTAAAATAATACATCCAAGCATTTTTGGATATGAAATTTAATTCTGAGTTTAATGATATAAAAATATTTAAAATTACGTTTAAAATGTTAGCCTTTTCCTTCTGAAAGTTTTCGCGACAAAAAATATATTTATCATACCAGAAGCGTAAAATAATACATCCTAGCATTTTTGGATAAGAAATTTTATTCTGAGTTTAATGATATAAAAATTTTTAAAATTACGTTTAGAATGTTAGCCTTTTCCTTCTGATTGTTTTAGCGATAAAAAATATATTAATCATACCAGAAGCGTAAAATAATACATCCAAATATTTTTATATAAGAAATTTAATTCTGAGTTTAATGATATAAAAATACTTAAAATTACGTTTAGATTGTTAGTCTTTTCCTTCTGAAAGTTTTCGCGACAAAAAATATATTTATCATACCAGAAGCGTAAAATAATACATCCAAGCATTTTTGGATAAGAAATTTAATTCTGAGTTTAATGATATATAAATAAATTACGTTTAGAATGTTAGCCTTTTCCTTCTGAAAGTTTTCGCGACAAAAAACATATTTATAATACCGGAAGCGTAAAATAATGCATCCAAGCATTTATGGATAATAAATTTAATTCTGAGTTTAATTATATAAAAATATTTAAAATTACGTTTAAAATGTTAGCCATTTCCTTCTGAATGTTTTATCGACAAAAAATATATTTATCATACCGGAAGCGTAAAATAATACATCCAAGCATTTTTGGATAAGAAATTTAATTCTGAGTTTAATGATATAAAAATATTTAAAATTACGTTTAATAGCCTTTTCCTTCTGAATGTTTTAGCGACAAAAAATATATTTATCATACCAGAAGCGTAAAATAATACTGCCAAGCATTTTTATATAAGAAATTTAATTCTGAGTTTAATGATATAAAAATATTTAAAATTACGTTTAGAATGTAAGCATTTTCCTTCTGAAAGTTTTCGCGAAAAAAAATATATTTATCATACCGGAAGCGTAAAATAATATATCCAAGCATTTTTGGATAAGAAATTTAATTCTGAGTTTAATGATATAAAAATATTTAAAATTACGTTTAAAATGTTAGCCTTTTCCTTCTGAATGTTTTAGCGACAAAAAATATATTTATCATACCAGAAGCGTAAAATAATACATTCAAGCATTTTTATATAAGAAATTTAATTCTGAGTTTAATGATACAAAAATACTTAAAATTACGTTTAGAATGTTAGCCTTTTCCTTCTGAAAGTTTTCGCGACAAAAAAATATATTTATCATACCGGAAGCGTAAAATAATACATCCAAGCATTTTTGGATATGAAATTTAATTCTGAGTTTAATGATATAAAAATATTTAAAATTACGTTTAAAATGTTAGCCTTTTCCTTCTGAAAGTTTTCGCGACAATAAAATAAATTTATCATATCGGGAAGCGTAAAATAATACATCTAAGCATATTTGGATAGGAAATTTAAATCTGAGTTTAATGATATAAAAATACTTAAAATTACGTTTAGAATGTTAGCCTTTTCCTTCTGAAAGTTTTCGCGACAAAAAAATATATTTATCATACCGGAAGCGTAAAATAATACATCCAAGCATTTTTGGATATGAAATTTAATTCTGAGTTTAATGATATAAAAATATTTAAAATTACGTTTAAAATGTTAGCCTTTTCCTTCTGAAAGTTTTCGCGACAATAAAATATATTTATCATATCGGGAAGCGTAAAATAATACATCTAAGCATATTTGGATAGGAAATTTAATTCTGAGTTTAATGATATAAAAATATTTAAAATTACGTTTAAAATGTTAGCCTTTTCCTTCTGAATGTTTTAGCGACAAAAAATATATTTATCATACCGGAAGCGTAAAATAATACATCCAAGCATTTTTATATAAGAAATTTAATTTTGAGTTTAATGATATAAAAATATTTAAAATTACGTTTAGAATGTTAGCCTTTTCCTTCTGAAAGTTTTCGCGACAAAAAAATATATTTATCATACCGGAAGCGTAAAATAATACATCCAAGCATTTTTGGATATGAAATTTAATTCTGAGTTTAATGATATAAAAATATTTAAAATTACGTTTAAAATGTTAGCCTTTTCCTTCTGAAAGTTTTCGCGACAAAAAATATATTTATCATACCAGAAGCGTAAAATAATACATCCAAGCATTTTTGGATAAGAAATTTTATTCTGAGTTTAATGATATAAAAATTTTTAAAATTACGTTTAGAATGTTAGCCTTTTCCTTCTGATTGTTTTAGCGATAAAAAATATATTTATCATACCAGAAGCGTAAAATAATACATCCAAATATTTTTATATAAGAAATTTAATTCTGAGTTTAATGATATAAAAATATTTAAAATTACGTTTAAAATGTTAGCCTTTTCCTTCTGAAAGTTTTCGCGACAAAAAATATATTTATCATACCAGAAGCGTAAAATAATACATCCAAGCATTTTTGGATAAGAAATTTTATTCTGAGTTTAATGATATAAAAATTTTTAAAATTACGTTTAGAATGTTAGCCTTTTCCTTCTGATTGTTTTAGCGATAAAAAATATATTTATCATACCAGAAGCGTAAAATAATACATCCAAATATTTTTATATAAGAAATTTAATTCTGAGTTTAATGATATAAAAATATTTAAAATTACGTTTAGAATGTTAGCCTTTTCCTTCTGAAAGTTTTCGTGACAAAAAAATATATTTATCATACCGGAAGTGTAAAATAATACATCCAAGCATTTTTGGATATGAAATTTAATTCTGAGTTTAATGATATAAAAATATTTAAAATTACGTTTAAAATGTTAGCCTTTTCATTCTGAAAGTTTTCGCGACAATAAAATATATTTATCATATCGGGAAGCGTAAAATAATACATCTAAGCATATTTGGATAGGAAATTTAAATCTGAGTTTAATGATATAAAAATACTTAAAATTACGTTTAGATTGTTAGCCTTTTCCTTCTGAAAGTTTTCGCGACAAAAAATATATTTATCATACCAGAAGCGTAAAATAATACATCCAAGCATTTTTGGATAAGAAATTTTATTCTGAGTTTAATGATATAAAAATTTTTAAAATTACGTTTAGAATGTTAGCCTTTTCCTTCTGATTGTTTTAGCGATAAAAAATATATTTATCATACCAGAAGCGTAAAATAATACATCCAAATATTTTTATATGAGAAATTTAATTCTGAGTTTAATGATATAAAAATACTTAAAATTACGTTTAGATTGTTAGTCTTTTCCTTCTGAAAGTTTTCGCGACAAAAAATATATTTATAATACCGGAAGCGTAAAATAATACATCCAAGCATTTTTGGATAAGAAATTTAATTCTGAGTTTAATTATATAAAAATATTTAAAATTACGTTTAAAATGTTAGCCTTTTCCTTCTGAATGTTTTAGCGACAAAAAATATATTTATCATACCAGAAGCGTAAAATAATACTGCCAAGCATTTTTATATAAGAAATTTAATTCTGAGTTTAATGATATAAAAATATTTAAAATTACGTTTAAAATGTTAGCCTTTTCCTTCTGAATGTTTTAGCGACAAAAAATATATTTATCATACCAGAAGCGTAAAATAATACTGCCAAGCATTTTTATATAAGAAATTTAATTCTGAGTTTAATGATATAAAAATATTTAAAATTACGTTTAGAATGTAAGCATTTTTCTTCTGAAAGTTTTCGCGACAAAAAATATATTTATCATACCGGAAGCGTAAAATAATACATCCATGCATTTTTGGATAAGAAATTTAATTCTGAGTTTAATGATATAAAAATATTTAAAATTACGTTTAAAATGTTAGCCTTTTCCTTCTGAATGTTTTAGCGACAAAAAATATATTTATCATACCAGAAGCGTAAAATAATACATCCAAGCATTTTTATATAAGAAATTTAATTCTGAGTTTAATGATATAAAAATACTTAAAATTACGTTTAGATTGTTAGTCTTTTCCTTCTGAAAGTTTTCGCGACAAAAAAATATATTTATCATACCGGAAGCGTAAAATAATACATCCAAGCATTTTTGGATATGAAATTTAATTCTGAGTTTAATGATATAAAAATATTTAAAATTACGTTTAAAATGTTAGCCTTTTCCTTCTGAAAGTTTTCGCGACAATAAAATATATTTATCATATCGGGAAGCGTAAAATAATACATCTAAGCATATTTGGATAGGAAATTTAAATCTGAGTTTAATGATATAAAAATACTTAAAATTACGTTTAGATTGTTAGCCTTTTCCTTCTTAAAGTTTTCGCGACAAAAAATATATTTATCATACCAGAAGCGTAAAATAATACATCCAAGCATTTTTATATAAGAAATTTAATTCTGAGTTTAATGATATATAAATAAATTACGTTTAGAATGTTAGCCTTTTCCTTCTGAAAGTTTTCGCGACAAAAAATATATTTATCATACCGGAAGCGTAAAATAATACATCCAAGCATTTTTGTATAAGAAATTTAATTCTGAGTTTAATGATATAAAAATATTTAAAATTAGGTTTAAAATATTAGCCTTTTCCTTCTGAATGTTTTAGCGACAAAAAATATATTTATCATACCAGAAGCGTAAAATAATACTGCCAAGCATTTTTATATAAAAAATTTAATTCTGAGTTTAATGATATAAAAATATTTAAAATTACGTTTAGAATGTTAGCCTTTTCCTTCTGAAAGTTTTCGCGACAAAAAAATATATTTATCATACCGGAAGCGTAAAATAATACATCCAAGCATTTTTGGATATGAAATTTAATTCTGAGTTTAATGATATAAAAATATTTAAAATTACGTTTAAAATGTTAGCCTTTTCCTTCTGAAAGTTTTCGCGACAAAAAAATATATTTATCATACCGGAAGCGTAAAATAATACATCCAAGCATTTTTGGATATGAAATTTAATTCTGAGTTTAATGATATAAAAATATTTAAAATTACGTTTAAAATGTTAGCCTTTTCCTTCTGAAAGTTTTCGCGACAATAAAATATATTTATCATATCGGGAAGCGTAAAATAATACATCTAAGCATATTTGGATAGGAAATTTAATTCTGAGTTTAATGATATAAAAATATTTAAAATTACGTTTAAAATGTTAGCCTTTTCCTTCTGAATGTTTTAGCGACAAAAAATATATTTATCATACAGGAAGCGTAAAATAATACATCCAAGCATTTTTATATAAGAAATTTAATTTTGAGTTTAATGATATAAAAATATTTAAAATTACGTTTAAAATGTTAGCCTTTTCCTTCTGAATGTTTTAGCGACAAAAAATATATTTATCATACCAGAAGCGTAGAATAATACTGCCAAGCATTTTTATATAAGAAATTTAATTCTGAGTTTAATGATATAAAAATATTTAAAATTACGTTTAGAATGTTAGCCTTTTCCTTCTGAAAGTTTTCGCGACAAAAAAATATATTTATCATACCGGAAGTGTAAAATAATACATCCAAGCATTTTTGGATATGAAATTTAATTCTGAGTTTAATGATATAAAAATATTTAAAATTACGTTTAAAATGTTAGCCTTTTCCTTCTGAAAGTTTTCGCGACAAAAAATATATTTATCATACCAGAAGCGTAAAATAATACATCCAAGCATTTTTGGATAAGAAATTTTATTCTGAGTTTAATGATATAAAAATTTTTAAAATTACGTTTAGAATGTTAGCCTTTTCCTTCTGATTGTTTTAGCGATAAAAAATATATTTATCATACCAGAAGCGTAAAATAATACATCCAAATATTTTTATATAAGAAATTTAATTCTGAGTTTAATGATATAAAAATATTTAAAATTACGTTTAAAATGTTAGCCTTTTCCTTCTGAAAGTTTTCGCGACAAAAAATATATTTATCATACCAGAAGCGTAAAATAATACATCCAAGCATTTTTGGATAAGAAATTTTATTCTGAGTTTAATGATATAAAAATTTTTAAAATTACGTTTAGAATGTTAGCCTTTTCCTTCTGATTGTTTTAGCGATAAAAAATATATTTATCATACCAGAAGCGTAAAATAATACATCCAAATATTTTTATATAAGAAATTTAATTCTGAGTTTAATGATATAAAAATATTTAAAATTACGTTTAGAATGTTAGCCTTTTCCTTCTGAAAGTTTTCGTAACAAAAAAATATATTTATCATACCGGAAGTGTAAAATAATACATCCAAGCATTTTTGGATATGAAATTTAATTCTGAGTTTAATGATATAAAAATATTTAAAATTACGTTTAAAATGTTAGCCTTTTCATTCTGAAAGTTTTCGCGACAATAAAATATATTTATCATACCGGAAGCGTAAAATAATACATCTAAGCATATTTGGATAGGAAATTTAAATCTGAGTTTAATGATATAAAAATACTTAAAATTACGTTTAGATTGTTAGCCTTTTCCTTCTGAAAGTTTTCGCGACAAAAAATATATTTATCATACCAGAAGCGTAAAATAATACATCCAAGCATTTTTGGATAAGAAATTTTATTCTGAGTTTAATGATATAAAAATTTTTAAAATTACGTTTAGAATGTTAGCCTTTTCCTTCTGATTGTTTTAGCGATAAAAAATATATTTATCATACCAGAAGCGTAAAATAATACATCCAAATATTTTTATATAAGAAATTTAATTCTGAGTTTAATGATATAAAAATACTTAAAATTACGTTTAGATTGTTAGTCTTTTCCTTCTGAAAGTTTTCGCGACAAAAAATATATTTATAATACCGGAAGCGTAAAATAATACATCCAAGCATTTTTGGATAAGAAATTTAATTCTGAGTTTAATTATATAAAAATATTTAAAATTACGTTTAAAATGTTAGCCTTTTCCTTCTGAATGTTTTAGCGACAAAAAATATATTTATCATACCGGAAGCGTAAAATAATACATCCAAGCATTTTTGGATAAGAAATTTAATTCTGAGTTTAATGATATAAAAATATTTAAAATTACGTTTAAAATGTTAGCCTTTTCCTTCTGAATGTTTTAGCGACAAAAAATATATTTATCATACCAGAAGCGTAAAATAATACTGCCAAGCATTTTTATATAAGAAATTTAATTCTGAGTTTAATGATATAAAAATATTTAAAATTACGTTTAGAATGTAAGCATTTTTCTTCTGAAAGTTTTCGCGACAAAAAATATATTTATCATACCAGAAGCGTAAAATAATACATCCAAGCATTTTTGGATAAGAAATTTTATTCTGAGTTTAATGATATAAAAATTTTTAAAATTACGTTTAGAATGTTAGCCTTTTCCTTCTGATTGTTTTAGCGATAAAAAATATATTTATCATACCAGAAGCGTAAAATAATACATCCAAATATTTTTATATAAGAAATTTAATTCTGAGTTTAATGATATAAAAATACTTAAAATTACGTTTAGATTGTTAGTCTTTTCCTTCTGAAAGTTTTCGCGACAAAAAATATATTTATAATACCGGAAGCGTAAAATAATACATCCAAGCATTTTTATATAAGAAATTTAATTCTGAGTTTAATGATATAAAAATACTTAAAATTACGTTTAGATTGTTAGTCTTTTCCTTCTGAAAGTTTTCGCGACAAAAAATATATTTATCATACCAGAAGCGTAAAATAATACATCCAAGCATTTTTGGATAAGAAATTTAATTCTGAGTTTAATGATATATAAATAAATTACGTTTAGAATGTTAGCCTTTTCCTTCTGAATGTTTTAGCGACAAAAAATATATTTATCATATCAGAAGCGTAAAATAATACTGCCAAGCATTTTTATATAAGAAATTTAATTCTGAGTTTAATGATATAAAAATATTTAAAATTACGTTTAGAATGTAAGCATTTTTCTTCTGAAAGTTTTCGCGACAAAAAATATATTTATCATACCGGAAGCGTAAAATAATACATCCAAGCATTTTTGGATAAGAAATTTAATTCTGAGTTTAATGATATAAAAATATTTAAAATTACGTTTAAAATGTTAGCCTTTTCCTTCTGAATGTTTTAGCGACAAAAAATATATTTATCATACCAGAAGCGTAAAATAATACATCCAAGCATTTTTACATAAGAAATTTAATTCTGAGTTTAATGATATAAAAATACTTAAAATTACGTTTAGATTGTTAGTCTTTTCCTTCTGAAAGTTTTCGCGACAAAAAATATATTTATCATACCAGAAGCGTAAAATAATACATCCAAGCATTTTTGGATAAGAAATTTAATTCTGAGTTTAATGATATAAAAATAAATTACGTTTAGAATGTTAGCCTTTTCCTTCTGAATGTTTTAGCGACAAAAAATATATTTATCATACCAGAAGCGTAAAATAATACTGCCAAGCATTTTTATATAAGAAATTTAATTCTGAGTTTAATGATATAAAAATACTTAAAATTACGTTTAGATTGTTAGTCTTTTCCTTCTGAAAGTTTTCGCGACAAAAAATATATTTATCATACAAGAAGCGTAAAATAATACATCCAAGCATTTTTGGATAAGAAATTTAATTCTGAGTTTAATGATATATAAATAAATTACGTTTAGAATGTTAGCCTTTTCCTTCTGAATGTTTTAGCGACAAAAAATATATTTATCATACCAGAAGCGTAAAATAATACTGCCAAGCATTTTTGGATAAGAAATTTAATTCTGAGTTTAATGATATAAAAATATTTAAAATTACGTTTAAAATGTTAGCCTTTTCCTTCTGAATGTTTTAGCGACAAAAAATATATTTATCATACCAGAAGCGTAAAATAATACATCCAAGCATATTTGGATAGGAAATTTAAATCTGAGTTTAATGATATAAAAATACTTAAAATTACGTTTAGATTGTTAGCCTTTTCCTTCTGAAAGTTTTCGCGACAAAAAATATATTTATCATACCAGAAGCGTAAAATAATACTGCAAAGCATTTTTGGATAAGAAATTTAATTCTGAGTTTAATGATATAAAAATAAATTACGTTTAGAATGTTAGCCTTTTCCTTCTGAATGTTTTAGCGACAAAAAATATATTTATCATACCAGAAGCGTAAAATAATACACCCAAGCATTTTTATATAAGAAATTTAATTCTGAGTTTAATGATATAAAAATACTTAAAATTACGTTTAGATTGTTAGTCTTTTCCTTCTGAAAGTTTTCGCGACAAAAAATATATTTATCATACCGGAAGCGTAAAATAATACATCCAAGCATTTTTGGATAAGAAATTTAATTCTGAGTTTAATGATATAAAAATACTTAAAATTACGTTTAAAATGTTAGCCTTTTCCTTCTGAATGTTTTAGCGACAAAAAATATATTTATCATACCAGAAGCGTATAATAATACTGCCAAGCAATTTTATATAAGAAATTTAATTCTGAGTTTAATGATATAAAAATATTTAAAATTACGTTTAGAATGTAAGCATTTTTCTTCTGAAAGTTTTCGCGACAAAAAATATATTTATCATACTGGAAGCGTAAAATAATACATCCAAGCATTTTTGGATAAGAAATTTAATTCTGAGTTTAATGATATAAAAATATTTAAAATTACGTTTAAAATGTTAGCCTTTTCCTTCTGAATGTTTTAGCGACAAAAAATATATTTATCATACCAGAAGCGTAAAATAATACATCCAAGCATTTTTATATAAGAAATTTAATTCTGAGTTTAATGATATAAAAATACTTAAAATTACGTTTAGATTGTTAGTCTTTTCCTTCTGAAAGTTTTCGCGACAAAAAATATATTTATCATACCAGAAGCGTAAAATAATACATCCAAGCATTTTTGGATAAGAAATTTAATTCTGAGTTTAATGATATAAAAATAAATTACGTTTAGAATGTTAGCCTTTTCCTTCTGAATGTTTTAGCGACAAAAAATATATTTATCATACCAGAAGCGTAAAATAATACTGCCAAGCATTTTTATACAAGAAATTTAATTCTGAGTTTAATGATATAAAAATACTTAAAATTACGTTTAGATTGTTAGTCTTTTCCTTCTGAAAGTTTTCGCCACAAAAAATATATTTATCATACCAGAAGCGTAAAATAATACATCCAAGCATTTTTGGATAAGAAATTTAATTCTGAGTTTAATGATATATAAATAAATTACGTTTAGAATGTTAGCCTTATCCTTCTGAAAGTTTTCGCGACAAAAAATTTATTTATCATACCGAAAGCGTAAAACAATACATCTAAGCATATTTGGATAGTAAATTTAATTCTGAGTTTAATGATATAAAAATACTTAAAATTACGTTTAGAATGTTAGCCTTTTCCTTCTGAATGTTTTAGCGACAAAAAATATATTTATCATACCAGAAGCGTATAATAATACTGCCAAGCAATTTTATATAAGAAATTTAATTCTGAGTTTAATGATATAAAAATATTTAAAATTACGTTTAGAATGTAAGCATTTTTCTTCTGAAAGTTTTCGCGACAAAAAATATATTTATCATACCGGAAGCGTAAAATAATACATCCAAGCATTTTTGGATAAGAAATTTAATTCTGAGTTTAATGATATAAAAATATTTAAAATTACGTTTAAAATGTTAGCCTTTTCCTTCTGAATGTTTTAGCGACAAAAAATATATTTATCATACCAGAAGCGTAAAATAATACTTCCAAGCATTTTTATATAAGAAATTTAATTCTGAGTTTAATGATATAAAAATACTTAAAATTACGTTTAGATTGTTAGTCTTTTCCTTCTGAAAGTTTTCGCGACAAAAAATATATTTATCATACCAGAAGCGTAAAATAATACATCCAAGCATTTTTGGATAAGAAATTTAATTCTGAGTTTAATGATATAAAAATAAATTACGTTTAGAATGTTAGCCTTTTCCTTCTGAATGTTTTAGCGACAAAAAATATATTTATCATACCAGAAGCGTAAAATAATACTGCCAAGCATTTTTATACAAGAAATTTAATTCTGAGTTTAATGATATAAAAATACTTAAAATTACGTTTAGATTGTTAGTCTTTTCCTTCTGAAAGTTTTCGCCACAAAAAATATATTTATCATACCAGAAGCGTAAAATAATACATCCAAGCATTTTTGGATAAGAAATTTAATTCTGAGTTTAATGATATATAAATAAATTACGTTTAGAATGTTAGCCTTATCCTTCTGAAAGTTTTCGCGACAAAAAATATATTTATCATACCGAAAGCGTAAAACAATACATCTAAGCATATTTGGATAGTAAATTTAATTCTGAGTTTAATGATATAAAAATACTTAAAATTACGTTGAAAGAAAGAAAGAAAGAAAGAAAGATGTTAGCCTTTTCCTTCTGAAAGTTTTCGCGACAAAAAATATATTTATAATACCGGAAGCGTAAAATAATGCATCCAAGCATTTTTGGATAAGAAATTTAATTCTGAGTTTAATTATATAAAAATATTTAAAATTACGTGTAAAATGTTAGCCATTTCTTTCTGAATGTTTTAGCGACAAAAAATATATTTATCATACCGGAAGCGTAAAATAATACTGCCAAGCATTTTTATATAAGAAATTTAATTCTGAGTTTAATGATATAAAAATATTTAAAATTACGTTTAAAATGTAAGCATTTTCCTTCTGAAAGTTTTCGCGACAAAAAATATATTTATCATACCGGAAGCGTAAAATAATATATCCAAGCATTTTTGGATAAGAAATTTAATTCTGAGTTTAATGATATAAAAATATTTAAAATTACGTTTAAAATGTTAGCCTTTTCCTTCTGAATGTTTTAGCGACAAAAAATATATTTATCATACCAGAAGCGTAAAATAATACATCCAAGCATTTTTATATAAGAAATTTAATTCTGAGTTTAATGATACAAAAATACTTAAAATTACGTTTAGAATGTTAGCCTTTTCCTTCTGAAAGTTTTCGCGACAAAAAATATATTTATCATACCGGAAGCGTAAAATAATACATCCAAGCATTTTTGGATATGAAATTTAATTCTGAGTTTAATGATATAAAAATATTTAAAATTACGTTTAAAATGTTAGCCTTTTCCATCTGAAAGTTTTCGCGACAATAAAATATATTTATCATATCGGGAAGCGTAAAATAATACATCTAAGCATATTTGGATAGGAAATTTAAATCTGAGTTTAATGATATAAAAATACTTAAAATTACGTTTAGATTGTTAGCTTTTTCCTTCTGAAAGTTTTCGCGACAAAAAATATATTTATCATACCAGAAGCGTAAAATAATACATCCAAGCATTTTTGGATAAGAAATTTAATTCTGAGTTTAATGATATATAAATAAATTACGTTTAGAATGTTAGCCTTATCCTTCTGAAAGTTTTCGCGACAAAAAATATATTTATCATACCGAAAGCGTAAAACAATACATCTAAGCATATTTGGATAGTAAATTTAATTCTGAGTTTAATGATATAAAAATACTTAAAATTACGTTGAAAGAAAGAAAGAAAGAAAGAAAGATGTTAGCCTTTTCCTTCTGAAAGTTTTCGCGACAAAAAATATATTTATCATACCGGAAGCGTAAAATAATACATCCAAGCATTTTTGGATAAGAAATTTAATTCTGAGTTTAATGATATAAAAATATTTAAAATTACGTTTAATAGCCTTTTCCTTCTGAATGTTTTAGCGACAAAAAATATATTTATCATACCAGAAGCGTAAAATAATACTGCCAAGCATTTTTATATAAGAAATTTAATTCTGAGTTTAATGATATAAAAATATTTAAAATTACGTTTAAAATGTAAGCATTTTCCTTCTGAAAGTTTTCGCGACAAAAAATATATTTATCATACCGGAAGCGTAAAATAATACATCCAAGCATTTTTGGATAAGAAATTTAATTCTGAGTTTAATGATATAAAAATATTTAAAATTACGTTTAAAATGTTAGCCTTTTCCTTCTGAATGTTTTAGCGACAAAAAATATATTTATCATACCAGAAGCGTAAAATAATACATCCAAGCATTTTTATATAAGAAATTTAATTCTGAGTTTAATGATACAAAAATACTTAAAATTACGTTTAGAATGTTAGCCTTTTCCTTCTGAAAGTTTTCGCGACAAAAAAATATATTTATCATACCGGAAGCGTAAAATAATACATCCAAGCATTTTTGGATATGAAATTTAATTCTGAGTTTAATGATATAAAAATATTTAAAATTACGTTTAAAATGTTAGCCTTTTCCATCTGAAAGTTTTCGCGACAATAAAATATATTTATCATATCGGGAAGCGTAAAATAATACATCTAAGCATATTTGGATAGGAAATTTAAATCTGAGTTTAATGATATAAAAATACTTAAAATTACGTTTAGATTGTTAGTCTTTTTCCTTCTGAAAGTTTTCGCGACAAAAAATATATTTATCATACCAGAAGCGTAAAATAATACATCCAAGCATTTTTGGATAAGAAATTTAATTCTGAGTTTAATGATATATAAATAAATTACGTTTAGAATGTTAGCCTTTTCCTTCTGAAATTTTTCGCGACAAAAAATATATTTATCATACCGGAAGCGTAAAATAATACATCCAAGCATTTTTGGATAAGAAATTTAATTCTGAGTTTAATGATATATAAATATTTAAAATTACGTTTAAATGTTAGCCTTTTCCTTCAGAATGTTTTAGCGATAAAAAATATATTTATCATACCGGAAGCGTAAAATAATACATCTAAGCATATTTGGATAGTAAATTTAATTCTGAGTTTAATGATATAAAAATACTTAAAATTACGTTTAGAATGTTAGCCTTTTCCTTCTGAAAGTTTTCGCGACAAAAAATATATTTATCATATCGGCAAGCGTAAAATAATACATCTAAGCATATTTGGATTGGAAATTTAAATCTGAGTTTAATGATATAAAACAACTTAAAATTACGTTTAGATTGTTAGTCTTTTCCTTCTGAAAGTTTTCGCGACAAAAAATATATTTATCATACCAGAAGCGTAAAATAATACATCCAAGCATTTTTGGATAAGAAATTTAATTCTGAGTTTAATGATATATATATAAATTACGTTTAGAATGTTAGCCTTTTCCTTCTGAAAGTTTTCGCGACAAAAAATATATTTATCATATCAGAAGCGTAAAATAATACATCCAAGCATTTTTATATAAGAAATTTAATTCTGAGTTTAATGATACAAAAATACTTAAAATTACGTTTAGAATGTTAGCCTTTTCCTTCTGAAAGTTTTCGCGACAAAAAAATATATTTATCATACCGGAAGCGTAAAATAATACATCCAAGCATTTTTGGATATGAAATTTAATTCTGAGTTTAATGATATAAAAATATTTAAAATTACGTTTAAAATGTTAGCCTTTTCCTTCTGAAAGTTTTCGCGACAATAAAATATATTTATCATATCGGGAAGCGTAAAATAATACATCTAAGCATATTTGGATAGGAAATTTAATTCTGAGTTTAATGATATAAATATTTAAAATTACGTTTAAAATGTTAGCCTTTTCCTTCTGAATGTTTTAGCGACAAAAAATATATTTATCATACAGGAAGCGTAAAATAATACATCCAAGCATTTTTATATAAGAAATTTAATTTTGAGTTTAATGATATAAAAATATTTAAAATTACGTTTAAAATGTTAGCCTTTTCCTTCTGAATGTTTTAGCGACAAAAAATATATTTATCATACCAGAAGCGTAGAATAATACTGCCAAGCATTTTTATATAAGAAATTTAATTCTGAGTTTAATGATATAAAAATATTTAAAATTACGTTTAGAATGTTAGCCTTTTCCTTCTGAAAGTTTTCGCGACAAAAAAATATATTTATCATACCGGAAGTGTAAAATAATACATCCAAGCATTTTTGGATATGAAATTTAATTCTGAGTTTAATGATATAAAAATATTTAAAATTACGTTTAAAATGTTAGCCTTTTCCTTCTGAAAGTTTTCGCGACAAAAAATATATTTATCATACCAGAAGCGTAAAATAATACATCCAAGCATTTTTGGATAAGAAATTTTATTCTGAGTTTAATGATATAAAAATTTTTAAAATTACGTTTAGAATGTTAGCCTTTTCCTTCTGATTGTTTTAGCGATAAAAAATATATTTATCATACCAGAAGCGTAAAATAATACATCCAAATATTTTTATATAAGAAATTTAATTCTGAGTTTAATGATATAAAAATACTTAAAATTACGTTTAGATTGTTAGTCTTTTCCTTCTGAAAGTTTTCGCGACAAAAAATATATTTATAATACCGGAAGCGTAAAATAATACATCCAAGCATTTTTGGATAAGAAATTTAATTCTGAGTTTAATTATATAAAAATATTTAAAATTACGTTTAAAATGTTAGCCTTTTCCTTCTGAATGTTTTAGCGACAAAAAATATATTTATCATACCGGAAGCGTAAAATAATACATCCAAGCATTTTTGGATAAGAAATTTAATTCTGAGTTTAATGATATAAAAATATTTAAAATTACGTTTAAAATGTTAGCCTTTTCCTTCTGAATGTTTTAGCGACAAAAAATATATTTATCATACCAGAAGCGTAAAATAATACTGCCAAGCATTTTTATATAAGAAATTTAATTCTGAGTTTAATGATATAAAAATATTTAAAATTACATTTAGAATGTAAGCATTTTTCTTCTGAAAGTTTTCGCGACAAAAAATATATTTATCATACCGGAAGCGTAAAATAATACATCCATGCATTTTTGGATAAGAAATTTAATTCTGAGTTTAATGATATAAAAATATTTAAAATTACGTTTAAAATGTTAGCCTTTTCCTTCTGAATGTTTTAGCGACAAAAAATATATTTATCATACCAGAAGCGTAAAATAATACATCCAAGCATTTTTATATAAGAAATTTAATTCTGAGTTTAATGATATAAAAATACTTAAAATTACGTTTAGATTGTTAGTCTTTTCCTTCTGAAAGTTTTCGCGACAAAAAATATATTTATCATACCAGAAGCGTAAAATAATACATCCAAGCATTTTTGGATAAGAAATTTAATTCTGAGTTTAATGATATATAAATAAATTACGTTTAGAATGTTAGCCTTTTCCTTCTGAATGTTTTAGCGACAAAAAATATATTTATCATACCAGAAGCGTAAAATAATACTGCCAAGCATTTTTATATAAGAAATTTAATTCTGAGTTTAATGATATAAAAATATTTAAAATTAAGTTTAGAATGTAAGCATTTTTCTTCTGAAAGTTTTCGCGACAAAAAATATATTTATCATACCGGAAGCGTAAAATAATACATCCAAGCATTTTTGGATAAGAAATTTAATTCTGAGTTTAATGATATAAAAATATTTAAAATTACGTTTAAAATGTTAGCCTTTTCCTTCTGAATGTTTTAGCGACAAAAAATATATTTATCATACCAGAAGCGTAAAATAATACATCCAAGCATTTTTACATAAGAAATTTAATTCTGAGTTTAATGATATAAAAATACTTAAAATTACGTTTAGATTGTTAGTCTTTTCCTTCTGAAAGTTTTCGCGACAAAAAATATATTTATCATACCAGAAGCGTAAAATAATACATCCAAGCATTTTTGGATAAGAAATTTAATTCTGAGTTTAATGATATAAAAATAAATTACGTTTAGAATGTTAGCCTTTTCCTTCTGAATGTTTTAGCGACAAAAAATATATTTATCATACCAGAAGCGTAAAATAATACTGCCAAGCATTTTTATATAAGAAATTTAATTCTGAGTTTAATGATATAAAAATACTTAAAATTACGTTTAGATTGTTAGTCTTTTCCTTCTGAAAGTTTTCGCGACAAAAAATATATTTATCATACAAGAAGCGTAAAATAATACATCCAAGCATTTTTGGATAAGAAATTTAATTCTGAGTTTAATGATATATAAATAAATTACGTTTAGAATGTTAGCCTTTTCCTTCTGAATGTTTTAGCGACAAAAAATATATTTATCATACCAGAAGCGTAAAATAATACTGCCAAGCATTTTTGGATAAGAAATTTAATTCTGAGTTTAATGATATAAAAATATTTAAAATTACGTTTAAAATGTTAGCCTTTTCCTTCTGAATGTTTTAGCGACAAAAAATATATTTATCATACCAGAAGCGTAGAATAATACTGCCAAGCATTTTTATATAAGAAATTTAATTCTGAGTTTAATGATATAAAAATATTTAAAATTACGTTTAGAATGTTAGCCTTTTCCTTCTGAAAGTTTTCGCGACAAAAAAATATATTTATCATACCGGAAGTGTAAAATAATACATCCAAGCATTTTTGGATATGAAATTTAATTCTGAGTTTAATGATATAAAAATATTTAAAATTACGTTTAAAATGTTAGCCTTTTCCTTCTGAAAGTTTTCGCGACAAAAAATATATTTATCATACCAGAAGCGTAAAATAATACATCCAAGCATTTTTGGATAAGAAATTTTATTCTGAGTTTAATGATATAAAAATTTTTAAAATTACGTTTAGAATGTTAGCCTTTTCCTTCTGATTGTTTTAGCGATAAAAAATATATTTATCATACCAGAAGCGTAAAATAATACATCCAAATATTTTTATATAAGAAATTTAATTCTGAGTTTAATGATATAAAAATACTTAAAATTACGTTTAGATTGTTAGTCTTTTCCTTCTGAAAGTTTTCGCGACAAAAAATATATTTATAATACCGGAAGCGTAAAATAATACATCCAAGCATTTTTGGATAAGAAATTTAATTCTGAGTTTAATTATATAAAAATATTTAAAATTACGTTTAAAATGTTAGCCTTTTCCTTCTGAATGTTTTAGCGACAAAAAATATATTTATCATACCGGAAGCGTAAAATAATACATCCAAGCATTTTTGGATAAGAAATTTAATTCTGAGTTTAATGATATAAAAATATTTAAAATTACGTTTAAAATGTTAGCCTTTTCCTTCTGAATGTTTTAGCGACAAAAAATATATTTATCATACCAGAAGCGTAAAATAATACTGCCAAGCATTTTTATATAAGAAATTTAATTCTGAGTTTAATGATATAAAAATATTTAAAATTACATTTAGAATGTAAGCATTTTTCTTCTGAAAGTTTTCGCGACAAAAAATATATTTATCATACCGGAAGCGTAAAATAATACATCCAAGCATTTTTGGATAAGAAATTTAATTCTGAGTTTAATGATATATAAATAAATTACGTTTAGAATGTTAGCCTTTTCCTTCTGAAAGTTTTCGCGACAAAAAATATATTTATCATACAGGAAGCGTAAAATAATACATCCAAGCATTTTTGGATAAGAAATTTAATTCTGAGTTTAATGATATATAAATATTTAAAATTACGTTTAAATGTTAGCCTTTTCCTTCAGAATGTTTTAGCGATAAAAAATATATTTATCATACCGGAAGCGTAAAATAATACATCTAAGCATATTTGGATAGTAAATTTAATTCTGAGTTTAATGATATAAAATTACTTAAAATTACGTTTAGAATGTTAGCCTTTTCCTTCTGAAAGTTTTCGCGACAAAAAATATATTTATCATATCGGCAAGCGTAAAATAATACATCTAAGCATATTTGGATTGGAAATTTAAATCTGAGTTTAATGATATAAAACAACTTAAAATTACGTTTAGATTGTTAGTCTTTTCCTTCTGAAAGTTTTCGCGACAAAAAATATATTTATCATACCAGAAGCGTAAAATAATACATCCAAGCATTTTTGGATAAGAAATTTAATTCTGAGTTTAATGATATATATATAAATTACGTTTAGAATGTTAGCCTTTTCCTTCTGAAAGTTTTCGCGACAAAAAATATATTTATCATACCAGAAGCGTAAAATAATACATCCAAGCATTTTTATATAAGAAATTTAATTCTGAGTTTAATGATACAAAAATACTTAAAATTACGTTTAGAATGTTAGCCTTTTCCTTCTGAAAGTTTTCGCGACAAAAAAATATTTTTATCATACCGGAAGCGTAAAATAATACATCCAAGCATTTTTGGATATGAAATTTAATTCTGAGTTTAATGATATAAAAATATTTAAAATTACGTTTAAAATGTTAGCCTTTTCCTTCTGAAAGTTTTCGCGACAATAAAATATATTTATCATATCGGGAAGCGTAAAATAATACATCTAAGCATATTTGGATAGGAAATTTAAATCTGAGTTTAATGATATAAAAATACTTAAAATTACGTTTAGATTGTTAGCTTTTTCCTTCTGAAAGTTTTCGCGACAAAAAATATATTTATCATACCAGAAGCGTAAAATAATACATCCAAGCATTTTTGGATAAGAAATTTAATTCTGAGTTTAATGATATATAAATAAATTACGTTTAGAATGTTAGCCTTTTCCTTCTGAAAGTTTTCGCGACAAAAAATATATTTATCATACCGGAAGCGTAAAATAATACATCCAAGCATTTTTGGATAAGAAATTTAATTCTGAGTTTAATGATATATAAATATTTAAAATTACGTTTAAAATGTTAGCCTTTTCCTTCTGAAAGTTTTCGCGACAATAAAATATATTTATCATATCGGGAAGCGTAAAATAATACATCTAAGCATATTTGGATAGGAAATTTAAATCTGAGTTTAATGATATAAAAATACTTAAAATTACGTTTAGATTGTTAGCTTTTTCCTTCTGAAAGTTTTCGCGACAAAAAATATATTTATCATACCAGAAGCGTAAAATAATACATCCAAGCATTTTTGGATAAGAAATTTAATTCTGAGTTTAATGATATATAAATAAATTACGTTTAGAATGTTAGCCTTTTCCTTCTGAAAGTTTTCGCGACAAAAAATATATTTATCATACCGGAAGCGTAAAATAATACATCCAAGCATTTTTGGATAAGAAATTTAATTCTGAGTTTAATGATATATAAATATTTAAAATTACGTTTAGAATGTTAGCCTTTTCCTTCTGAAAGTTTTCGCGACAAAAAAATATATTTATCATACCGGAAGCGTAAAATAATACATCCAAGCATTTTTGGATATGAAATTTAATTCTGAGTTTAATGATATAAAAATATTTAAAATTACGTTTAAAATGTTAGCCTTTTCCTTCTGAAAGTTTTCGCGACAATAAAATATATTTATCATATCGGGAAGCGTAAAATAATACATCTAAGCATATTTGGATAGGAAATTTAAATCTGAGTTTAATGATATAAAAATACTTAAAATTACGTTTAGATTGTTAGCTTTTTCCTTCTGAAAGTTTTCGCGACAAAAAATATATTTATCATACCAGAAGCGTAAAATAATACATCCAAGCATTTTTGGATAAGAAATTTAATTCTGAGTTTAATGATATATAAATAAATTACGTTTAGAATGTTAGCCTTTTCCTTCTGAAAGTTTTCGCGACAAAAAATATATTTATCATACCGGAAGCGTAAAATAATACATCCAAGCATTTTTGGATAAGAAATTTAATTCTGAGTTTAATGATATATAAATATTTAAAATTACGTTTAAATGTTAGCCTTTTCCTTCTGAATGTTTTAGCGATAAAAAATATATTTATCATACCGGAAGCGTAAAATAATACATCTAAGCATATTTGGATAGTAAATTTAATTCTGAGTTTAATGATATAAAAATACTTAAAATTACGTTTAGAATGTTAGCCTTTTCCTTCTGAAAGTTTTCGCGACAAAAAATATATTTATCATATCGGCAAGCGTAAAATAATACATCTAAGCATATTTGGATTGGAAATTTAAATCTGAGTTTAATGATATAAAACAACTTAAAATTACGTTTAGATTGTTAGTCTTTTCCTTCTGAAAGTTTTCGCGACAAAAAATATATTTATCATACCAGAAGCGTAAAATAATACATCCAAGCATTTTTGGATAAGAAATTTAATTCTGAGTTTAATGATATATATATAAATTACGTTTAGAATGTTAGCCTTTTCCTTCTGAAAGTTTTCGCGACAAAAAATATATTTATCATACCGGAAGCGTAAAATAATACATCCAAGCATTTTTGGATAAGAAATTTAATTCTGAGTTTAATGATATATAAATATTTAAAATTACGTTTAAATGTTAGCCTTTTCCTTCTGAAAGTTTTCGCGACAAAAAATATATTTATCATACCAGAAGCGTAAAATAATACATCCAAGCATTTTTGGATAAGAAATTTAATTCTGAGTTTAATGATATATAAATAAATTACGTTTAGAATGTTAGCCTTTTCCTTCTGAAAGTTTTCGCGACAAAAAATATATTTATCATACCGGAAGCGTAAAATAATACATCCAAGCATTTTTGGATAAGAAATTTAATTCTGAGTTTAATGATATATAAATATTTAAAATTACGTTTAAATGTTAGCCTTTTCCTTCTGAATGTTTTCGCGATAAAAAATATATTTATCATACCGGAAGCGTAAAATAATACATCTAAGCATATTTGGATAGTAAATTTAATTCTGAGTTTAATGATATAAAAATACTTAAAATTAGGTTTAGAATGTTAGCCTTTTCCTTCTGAAAGTTTTCGCGAAAAAAAATATATTTATCATATCGGCAAGCGTAAAATAATACATCTAAGCTTATTTGGATAGGAAATTTAAATCTGAGTTTAATGATATAAAAATACTTAAAATTACGTTTAGATTGTTAGCCTTTTCCTTCTGAATGTTTTCGCGATAAAAAATATATTTATCATACCGGAAGCGTAAAAAAATACATCTAAGCATATTTGGATAGTAAATTTAATTCTGAGTTTAATGATATAAAAATATTTAAAATTACGTTTAAAATGTTAGCCTTTTCCTTCTGAAAGTTTTCGCGACAATAAAATATATTTATCATATCGGGAAGCGTAAAATAATATATCTAAGCATTGGATAGGAAATTTAATTCTGAGTTTAATGATATAAAAATATTTAAAATTACGTTTAAAATGTTAGCCTTTTCCTTCTGAATGTTTTAGCGACAAAAAATATATTTATCATACCAGAAGCGTAAAATAATACTGCCAAGCATTTTTATATAAGAAATTTAATTCTGAGTTTAATGATATAAAAATATTTAAAATTACGTTTAAAATGTTAGCCTTTTCCTTCTGAAAGTTTTCGCGACAATAAAATATATTTATCATATCGGGAAGCGTAAAATAATACATCTAAGCATATTTGGATAGGAAATTTAAATCTGAGTTTAATGATATAAAAATACTTAAAATTACGTTTAGATTGTTAGCCTTTTCCTTCTGAAAGTTTTCGCGACAAAAAATATATTTATCATACCAGAAGCGTAAAATAATACATCCAAGCATTTTTGGATAAGAAATTTAATTCTGAGTTTAATGATATATAAATAAATTACGTTTAGAATGTTAGCCTTTTCCTTCTGAAAGTTTTCGCGACAAAAAATATATTTATCATACCGGAAGCGTAAAATAATACATCCAAGCATTTTTGGATAAGAAATTTAATTCTGAGTTTAATGATATATAAATATTTAAAATTACGTTTAAATGTTAGCCTTTTCCTTCTGAATGTTTTAGCGATAAAAAATATATTTATCATACCGGAAGCGTAAAATAATACATCTAAGCATATTTGGATAGTAAATTTAATTCTGAGTTTAATGATATAAAAATACTTAAAATTACGTTTAGAATGTTAGCCTTTTCCTTCTGAAAGTTTTCGCGACAAAAAATATATTTATCATATCGGCAAGCGTAAAATAATACATCTAAGCATATTTGGATTGGAAATTTAAATCTGAGTTTAATGATATAAAACAACTTAAAATTACGTTTAGATTGTTAGTCTTTTCCTTCTGAAAGTTTTCGCGACAAAAAATATATTTATCATACCAGAAGCGTAAAATAATACATCCAAGCATTTTTGGATAAGAAATTTAATTCTGAGTTTAATGATATATATATAAATTACGTTTAGAATGTTAGCCTTTTCCTTCTGAAAGTTTTCGCGACAAAAAATATATTTATCATACCGGAAGCGTAAAATAATACATCCAAGCATTTTTGGATAAGAAATTTAATTCTGAGTTTAATGATATATAAATATTTAAAATTACGTTTAAATGTTAGCCTTTTCCTTCTGAAAGTTTTCGCGACAAAAAATATATTTATCATACCAGAAGCGTAAAATAATACATCCAAGCATTTTTGGATAAGAAATTTAATTCTGAGTTTAATGATATATAAATAAATTACGTTTAGAATGTTAGCCTTTTCCTTCTGAAAGTTTTCGCGACAAAAAATATATTTATCATACCGGAAGCGTAAAATAATACATCCAAGCATTTTTGGATAAGAAATTTAATTCTGAGTTTAATGATATATAAATATTTAAAATTACGTTTAAATGTTAGCCTTTTCCTTCTGAATGTTTTCGCGATAAAAAATATATTTATCATACCGGAAGCGTAAAATAATACATCTAAGCATATTTGGATAGTAAATTTAATTCTGAGTTTAATGATATAAAAATACTTAAAATTACGTTTAGAATGTTAGCCTTTTCCTTCTGAAAGTTTTCGCGAAAAAAAATATATTTATCATATCGGCAAGCGTAAAATAATACATCTAAGCTTATTTGGATAGGAAATTTAAATCTGAGTTTAATGATATAAAAATACTTAAAATTACGTTTAGATTGTTAGCCTTTTCCTTCTGAATGTTTTCGCGATAAAAAATATATTTATCATACCGGAAGCGTAAAAAAATACATCTAAGCATATTTGGATAGTAAATTTAATTCTGAGTTTAATGATATAAAAATATTTAAAATTACGTTTAAAATGTTAGCCTTTTCCTTCTGAAAGTTTTCGCGACAATAAAATATATTTATCATATCGGGAAGCGTAAAATAATATATCTAAGCATTGGATAGGAAATTTAATTCTGAGTTTAATGATATAAAAATATTTAAAATTACGTTTAAAATGTTAGCCTTTTCCTTCTGAATGTTTTAGCGACAAAAAATATATTTATCATACCAGAAGCGTAAAATAATACTGCCAAGCATTTTTATATAAGAAATTTAATTCTGAGTTTAATGATATAAAAATATTTAAAATTACGTTTAAAATGTTAGCCTTTTCCTTCTGAAAGTTTTCGCGACAATAAAATATATTTATCATATCGGGAAGCGTAAAATAATACATCTAAGCATATTTGGATAGGAAATTTAAATCTGAGTTTAATGATATAAAAATACTTAAAATTACGTTTAGATTGTTAGCCTTTTCCTTCTGAAAGTTTTCGCGACAAAAAATATATTTATCATACCAGAAGCGTAAAATAATACATCCAAGTATTTTTGGATAAGAAATTTAATTCTGAGTTTAATGATATATAAATAAATTACGTTTAGAATGTTAGCCTTTTCCTTCTGAAAGTTTTCGCGACAAAAAATATATTTATCATACCGGAAGCGTAAAATAATACATCCAAGCATTTTTGGATAAGAAATTTAATTCTGAGTTTAATGATATATAAATATTTAAAATTACGTTTAAATGTTAGCCTTTTCCTTCTGAATGTTTTAGCGATAAAAAATATATTTATCATACCGGAAGCGTAAAATAATACATCTAAGCATATTTGGATAGTAAATTTAATTCTGAGTTTAATGATATAAAAATACTTAAAATTACGTTTAGAATGTTAGCCTTTTCCTTCTGAAAGTTTTCGCGACAAAAAATATATTTATCATATCGGCAAGCGTAAAATAATACATCTAAGCATATTTGGATAGGAAATTTAAATCTGAGTTTAATGATATAAAACAACTTAAAATTACGTTTAGATTGTTAGTCTTTTCCTTCTGAAAGTTTTCGCGACAAAAAATATATTTATCATACCAGAAGCGTAAAATAATACATCCAAGCATTTTTGGATAAGAAATTTAATTCTGAGTTTAATGATATATAAATAAATTACGTTTAGAATGTTAGCCTTTTCCTTCTGAAAGTTTTCGCGACAAAAAATATATTTATCATACCGGAAGCGTAAAATAATACATCCAAGCATTTTTGGATAAGAAATTTAATTCTGAGTTTAATGATATATAAATATTTAAAATTACGTTTAAATGTTAGCCTTTTCCTTCTGAATGTTTTCGCGATAAAAAATATATTTATCATACCGGAAGCGTAAAATAATACATCTAAGCATATTTGGATAGTAAATTTAATTCTGAGTTTAATGATATAAAAATACTTAAAATTACGTTTAGAATGTTAGCCTTTTCCTTCTGAAAGTTTTCGCGACAAAAAATATATTTATCATATCGGCAAGCGTAAAATAATACATCTAAGCATATTTGGATAGGAAATTTAAATCTGAGTTTAATGATATAAAAATACTTAAAATTACGTTTAAAATGTTAGCCTTTTCCTTCTGAAAGTTTTCGCGACAATAAAATATATTTATCATATCGGGAAGCGTAAAATAATACATCTAAGCATTGGATAGGAAATTTAATTCTGAGTTTAATGATATAAAAATATTTAAAATTACGTTTAAAATGTTAGCCTTTTCCTTCTGAATGTTTTAGCGACAAAAAATATATTTATCATACCAGAAGCGTAAAATAATACTGCCAAGCATTTTTATATAAGAAATTTAATTCTGAGTTTAATTATATAAAAATATTTAAAATTACGTTTAAAATGTTAGCCTTTTCCTTCTGAATGTTTTAGCGACAAAAAATATATTTATCATACCAGAAGCGTAAAATAATACTGCCAGCATTTTTATATAAGAAATTTAATTCTGAGTTTAATGATATAAAAATATTTAAAATTACGTTTAGAATGTAAGCATTTTCCTTCTGAAAGTTTTCGCGACAAAAAATATATTTATCATACCGGAAGCGTAAAATAATACATCCAAGCATTTTTGGATAAGAAATTTAATTCTGAGTTTAATGATATAAAAATATTTAAAATTACGTTTAAAATGTTAGCCTTTTCCTTCTGAATGTTTTAGCGACAAAAAATATATTTATTATACCAGAAGCGTAAAATAATACATCCAAGCATTTTTATATAAGAAATTTAATTCTGAGTTTAATGATACAAAAATACTTAAAATTACGTTTAGAATGTTAGCCTTTTCCTTCTGAAAGTTTTCGCGACAAATAAATATATTTATCATACCGGAAGCGTAAAATAATACATCCAAGCATTTTTGGATATGAAATTTAATTCTGAGTTAAATGATATAAAAATATTTAAAATTACGTTTAAAATGTTAGCCTTTTCCTTCTGAAAATTTTCGCGACAATAAAATATATTTATCATATCGGGAAGCGTAAAATAATACATCCAAGCATTTTTATATAAGAAATTTAATTCTGAGTTTAATGATACAAAAATACTTAAAATTACGTTTAGAATGTTAGCCTTTTCCTTCTGAAAGTTTTCGCGACAAAAAATATATTATACCGGAAGCGTAAAATAATACATCCAAGCATTTTTGGATATGAAATTTAATTCTGAGTTAAATGATATAAAAATATTTAAAATTACGTTTAAAATGTTAGCCTTTTCCTTCTGAAAATTTTCGCGACAATAAAATATATTTATCATATCGGGAAGCGTAAAATAATACACCCAAGCATTTTTATATAAGAAATTTAATTCTGAGTTTAATGATACAAAAATACTTAAAATTACGTTTAGAATGTTAGCCTTTTCCTTCTGAAAGTTTTCGCGACAAAAAAATATATTTATCATACCGGAAGCGTAAAATAATGCATCCAAGCATTTTTGGATAAGAAATTTAATTCTGAGTTTAATGATATAAAAATATTTAAAATTACGTTTAAAATGTTAGTCTTTTCCTTCTGAAAGTTTTCGCGACAAAAAATATATTTATCATACCAGAAGCGTAAAATAATACATCCAAGCATTTTTATATAAGAAATTTAATTCTGAGTTTAATGATACAAAAATACTTAAAATTACGTTTAGAATGTTAGCCTTTTCCTTCTGAAAGTTTTCGCGACAAAAAATATATTATACCGGAAGCGTAAAATAATACATCCAAGCATTTTTGGATAGTAAATTTAATTCTGAGTTTAATGATATATAAATAAATTACGTTTAGAATGTTAGCCTTTTCCTTCTGAAAGTTTTCGCGACAAAAAATATATTTATCATATCGGCAAGCGTAAAATAATACATCTAAGCATATTTGGATAGGAATTTAAATCTGAGTTTAATGATATAAAAATACTTAAAATTACGTTTAGATTGTTAGCCTTTTCCTTCTGAATGTTTTCGCGACAAAAAATATATTTATCATATCGGCAAGCGTAAAATAATACATCTAAGCATATTTGGATAGGAATTTAAATCTGAGTTTAATGATATATAAATATTTAAAATTACGTTTAAATGTTAGCCTTTTCCTTCTGAAAATTTTCGCGACAATAAAATATATTTATCATATCGGGAAGCGTAAAATAATACATCTAAGCATATTTGGATAGGAAATTTAATTCTGAGTTTAATGATATATAAATATTTAAAATTATGTTTAAATGTTAGCCTTTTCCTTCTGAATATTTTCGCGATAAAAAATATATTTATCATACCGGAAGCGTAAAATAATACATCTAAGAAATTTGGATAGTAAATTTAATTCTGAGTTTAATGATATAAAAATACTTAAAATTACGTTTAGAATGTTAGCCTTTTCCTTCTGAAAGTTTTCGCGACAAAAAATATATTTATCATATCGGCAAGCGTAAAATAATACATCTAAGCATATTTGGATAGGAATTTAAATCTGAGTTTAATGATATAAAAATACTTAAAATTACGTTTAGATTGTTAGTCTTTTCCTTCTGAAAGTTTTCGCGACAAAAAATATATTTATCATACCAGAAGCGTAAAATAATACATCCAAGCATTTTTATATAAGAAATTTAATTCTGAGTTAAATGATATAAAAATATTTAAAATTACGTTTAAAATGTTAGCCTTTTCCTTCTGAAAATTTTCGCGACAATAAAATATATTTATCATATCGGGAAGCGTAAAATAATACACCCAAGCATTTTTATATAAGAAATTTAATTCTGAGTTTAATGATACAAAAATACTTAAAATTACGTTTAGAATGTTAGCCTTTTCCTTCTGAAAGTTTTCGCGACAAAAAAATATATTTATCATACCGGAAGCGTAAAATAATGCATCCAAGCATTTTTGGATAAGAAATTTAATTCTGAGTTTAATGATATAAAAATATTTAAAATTACGTTTAAAATGTTAGTCTTTTCCTTCTGAAAGTTTTCGCGACAAAAAATATATTTATCATACCAGAAGCGTAAAATAATACATCCAAGCATTTTTATATAAGAAATTTAATTCTGAGTTTAATGATACAAAAATACTTAAAATTACGTTTAGAATGTTAGCCTTTTTCTTCTGAAAGTTTTCGCGACAAAAAATATATTATACCGGAAGCGTAAAATAATACATCCAAGCATTTTTGGATAGTAAATTTAATTCTGAGTTTAATGATATATAAATAAATTACGTTTAGAATGTTAGCCTTTTCCTTCTGAAAGTTTTCGCGACAAAAAATATATTTATCATATCGGCAAGCGTAAAATAATACATCTAAGCATATTTGGATAGGAATTTAAATCTGAGTTTAATGATATAAAAATACTTAAAATTACGTTTAGATTGTTAGCCTTTTCCTTCTGAATGTTTTCGCGACAAAAAATATATTTATCATATCGGCAAGCGTAAAATAATACATCTAAGCATATTTGGATAGGAATTTAAATCTGAGTTTAATGATATATAAATATTTAAAATTACGTTTAAATGTTAGCCTTTTCCTTCTGAAAATTTTCGCGACAATAAAATATATTTATCATATCGGGAAGCGTAAAATAATACATCTAAGCATATTTGGATAGGAAATTTAATTCTGAGTTTAATGATATATAAATATTTAAAATTATGTTTAAATGTTAGCCTTTTCCTTCTGAATATTTTCGCGATAAAAAATATATTTATCATACCGGAAGCGTAAAATAATACATCTAAGAAATTTGGATAGTAAATTTAATTCTGAGTTTAATGATATAAAAATACTTAAAATTACGTTTAGAATGTTAGCCTTTTCCTTCTGAAAGTTTTCGCGACAAAAAATATATTTATCATATCGGCAAGCGTAAAATAATACATCTAAGCATATTTGGATAGGAATTTAAATCTGAGTTTAATGATATAAAAATACTTAAAATTACGTTTAGATTGTTAGTCTTTTCCTTCTGAAAGTTTTCGCGACAAAAAATATATTTATCATACCAGAAGCGTAAAATAATACATCCAAGCATTTTTATATAAGAAATTTAATTCTGAGTTAAATGATATAAAAATATTTAAAATTACGTTTAAAATGTTAGCCTTTTCCTTCTGAAAATTTTCGCGACAATAAAATATATTTATCATATCGGGAAGCGTAAAATAATACACCCAAGCATTTTTATATAAGAAATTTAATTCTGAGTTTAATGATACAAAAATACTTAAAATTACGTTTAGAATGTTAGCCTTTTCCTTCTGAAAGTTTTCGCGACAAAAAAATATATTTATCATACCGGAAGCGTAAAATAATGCATCCAAGCATTTTTGGATAAGAAATTTAATTCTGAGTTTAATGATATAAAAATATTTAAAATTACGTTTAAAATGTTAGTCTTTTCCTTCTGAAAGTTTTCGCGACAAAAAATATATTTATCATACCAGAAGCGTAAAATAATACATCCAAGCATTTTTATATAAGAAATTTAATTCTGAGTTTAATGATACAAAAATACTTAAAATTACGTTTAGAATGTTAGCCTTTTTCTTCTGAAAGTTTTCGCGACAAAAAATATATTATACCGGAAGCGTAAAATAATACATCCAAGCATTTTTGGATAGTAAATTTAATTCTGAGTTTAATGATATATAAATAAATTACGTTTAGAATGTTAGCCTTTTCCTTCTGAAAGTTTTCGCGACAAAAAATATATTTATCATATCGGCAAGCGTAAAATAATACATCTAAGCATATTTGGATAGGAATTTAAATCTGAGTTTAATGATATAAAAATACTTAAAATTACGTTTAGATTGTTAGCCTTTTCCTTCTGAATGTTTTCGCGACAAAAAATATATTTATCATATCGGCAAGCGTAAAATAATACATCTAAGCATATTTGGATAGGAATTTAAATCTGAGTTTAATGATATATAAATATTTAAAATTACGTTTAAATGTTAGCCTTTTCCTTCTGAAAATTTTCGCGACAATAAAATATATTTATCATATCGGGAAGCGTAAAATAATACATCTAAGCATATTTGGATAGGAAATTTAATTCTGAGTTTAATGATATATAAATATTTAAAATTATGTTTAAATGTTAGCCTTTTCCTTCTGAATATTTTCGCGATAAAAAATATATTTATCATACCGGAAGCGTAAAATAATACATCTAAGAAATTTGGATAGTAAATTTAATTCTGAGTTTAATGATATAAAAATACTTAAAATTACGTTTAGAATGTTAGCCTTTTCCTTCTGAAAGTTTTCGCGACAAAAAATATATTTATCATATCGGCAAGCGTAAAATAATACATCTAAGCATATTTGGATAGGAATTTAAATCTGAGTTTAATGATATAAAAATACTTAAAATTACGTTTAGATTGTTAGTCTTTTCCTTCTGAAAGTTTTCGCGACAAAAAATATATTTATCATACCAGAAGCGTAAAATAATACATCCAAGCATTTTTATATAAGAAATTTAATTCTGAGTTTAATGATACAAAAATACTTAAAATTACGTTTAGAATGTTAGCCTTTTCCTTCTGAAAGTTTTCGCGACAAAAAAATATATTTATCATACCGGAAGCGTAAAATAATACATCCAAGCATTTTTGGATATGAAATTTAATTCTGAGTTTAATGATATAAAAATATTTAAAATTACGTTTAAAATGTTAGCCTTTTCCTTCTGAAAATTTTCGCGACAATAAAATATATTTATCATATCGGGAAGCGTAAAATAATACATCTAAGCATATTTGGATAGGAAATTTAAATCTGAGTTTAATGATATAAAAATACTTAAAATTACGTTTAGATTGTTAGCCTTTTCCTTCTGAATGTTTTCGCGATAAAAAATATATTTATCATATCGGGAAGCGTAAAATAATACATCTAAGCATATTTGGATAGGAAATTTAATTCTGAGTTTAATGATATATAAATATTTAAAATTATGTTTAAATGTTAGCCTTTTCCTTCTGAATATTTTCGCGATAAAAAATATATTTATCATACCGGAAGCGTAAAATAATACATCTAAGAAATTTGGATAGTAAATTTAATTCTGAGTTTAATGATATAAAAATACTTAAAATTACGTTTAGAATGTTAGCCTTTTCCTTCTGAAAGTTTTCGCGACAAAAAATATATTTATCATACCGGAAGCGTAAAATAATACATCCAAGCATTTTTGGATAAGAAATTTAATTCTGAGTTTAATGATATAAAAATATTTAAAATTACGTTTAAAATGTTAGCCTTTTCCTTCTGAATGTTTTAGCGACAAAAAATAGAAGCGTAAAATAATACATCCAAGCATTTTTATATAAGAAATTTAATTCTGAGTTTAATGATACAAAAATACTTAAAATTACGTTTAGAATGTTAGCCTTTTCCTTCTGAAAGTTTTCGCGACAAAAAATATATTTATCATACCAGAAGCGTAAAATAATACATCCAAGCATTTTTGGATAAGAAATTTAATTCTGAGTTTAATGATACAAAAATACTTAAAATTACGTTTAGAATGTTAGCCTTTTCCTTCTGAAAGTTTTCGCGACAAAAAAATATATTTATCATACCGGAAGCGTAAAATAATACATCCAAGCATTTTTGGATAAGAAATTTAATTCTGAGTTTAATGATATAAAAATATTTAAAATTACGTTTAAAATGTTAGCCTTTTCCTTCTGAATATTTTCGCGATAAAAAATATATTTATCATACCGGAAGCGTAAAATAATACATCTAAGAAATTTGGATAGTAAATTTAATTCTGAGTTTAATGATATAAAAATACTTAAAATTACGTTTAGAATGTTAGCCTTTTCCTTCTGAATATTTTCGCGATAAAAAATATATTTATCATACCGGAAGCGTAAAATAATACATCTAAGAAATTTGGATAGTAAATTTAATTCTGAGTTTAATGATATAAAAATACTTAAAATTACGTTTAGAATGTTAGCCTTTTCCTTCTGAAAGTTTTCGCGACAAAAAATATATTTATCATATCGGAAGCGTAAAATAATACATCCAAGCATTTTTGGATAAGAAATTTAATTCTGAGTTTAATGATATAAAAATATTTAAAATTACGTTTAAAATGTTAGCCTTTTCCTTCTGAATGTTTTAGCGACAAAAAATAGAAGCGTAAAATAATACATCCAAGCATTTTTATATAAGAAATTTAATTCTGAGTTTAATGATACAAAAATACTTAAAATTACGTTTAGAATGTTAGCCTTTTCCTTCTGAAAGTTTTCGCGACAAAAAATATATTTATCATACCAGAAGCGTAAAATAATACATCCAAGCATTTTTGGATAAGAAATTTAATTCTGAGTTTAATGATACAAAAATACTTAAAATTACGTTTAGAATGTTAGCCTTTTCCTTCTGAAAGTTTTCGCGACAAAAAAATATATTTATCATACCGGAAGCGTAAAATAATACATCCAAGCATTTTTGGATAAGAAATTTAATTCTGAGTTTAATGATATAAAAATATTTAAAATTACGTTTAAAATGTTAGCCTTTTCCTTCTGAATGTTTTAGCGACAAAAAATAGAAGCGTAAAATAATACATCCAAGCATTTTTATATAAGAAATTTAATTCTGAGTTTAATGATACAAAAATACTTAAAATTACGTTTAGAATGTTAGCCTTTTCCTTCTGAAAGTTTTCGCGACAAAAAAATATATTTATCATACCGGAAGCGTAAAATAATACATCCAAGCATTTTTGGATATGAAATTTAATTCTGAGTTAAATGATATAAAAATATTTAAAATTACGTTTAAAATGTTAGCCTTTTCCTTCTGAAAATTTTCGCGACAATAAAATATATTTATCATATCGGGAAGCGTAAAATAATACATCTAAGCATATTTGGATAGGAAATTTAAATCTGAGTTTAATGATATAAAAATACTTAAAATTACGTTTAGATTGTTAGTCTTTTCCTTCTGAAAGTTTTCGCGACAAAAAATATATTTATCATACCAGAAGCGTAAAATAATACATCCAAGCATTTTTATATAAGAAATTTAATTCTGAGTTTAATGATACAAAAATACTTAAAATTACGTTTAGAATGTTAGCCTTTTCCTTCTGAAAGTTTTCGCGACAAAAAATATATTATACCGGAAGCGTAAAATAATACATCCAAGCATTTTTGGATAGTAAATTTAATTCTGAGTTTAATGATATATAAATAAATTACGTTTAGAATGTTAGCCTTTTCCTTCTGAAAGTTTTCGCCACAAAAAATATATTTATCATATCGGCAAGCGTAAAATAATACATCTAAGCATATTTGGATAATAATTTAAATCTGAGTTTAATGATATAAAAATACTTAAAATTACGTTTAGATTGTTAGCCTTTTCCTTCTGAATGTTTTCGCGACAAAAAATATATTTATCATATCGGCAAGCGTAAAATAATACATCTAAGCATATTTGGATAGTAATTTAAATCTGAGTTTAATGATATATAAATATTTAAAATTACGTTTAAATGTTAGCCTTTTCCTTCTGAAAATTTTCGCGACAATAAAATATATTTATCATATCGGGAAGCGTAAAATAATACATCTAAGCATATTTGGATAGGAAATTTAATTCTGAGTTTAATGATATATAAATATTTAAAATTACGTTTAAATGTTAGCCTTTTCCTTCTGAATGTTTTCGCGATAAAAAATATATTTATCATACCGGAAGCGTAAAATAATACATCTAAGCATATTTGGATAGTAAATTTAATTCTGAGTTTAATGATATAAAAATACTTAAAATTACGTTTAGAATGTTAGCCTTTTCCTTCTGAAAGTTTTCGCGACAAAAAATATATTTATCATACCAGAAGCGTAAAATAATACATCCAAGCATTTTTGGATAAGAAATTTAATTCTGAGTTTAATGATACAAAAATACTTAAAATTACGTTTAGAATGTTAGCCTTTTCCTTCTGAAAGTTTTCGCGACAAAAAAATATATTTATCATACCGGAAGCGTAAAATAATACATCCAAGCATTTTTGGATAAGAAATTTAATTCTGAGTTTAATGATATAAAAATATTTAAAATTACGTTTAAATGTTAGCCTTTTCCTTCTGAATGTTTTCGCGATAAAAAATATATTTATCATACCGGAAGCGTAAAATAATACATCCAAGCATTTTTGGATAAAAAATTTAATTCTGAGTTTAATGATATATAAATATTTAAAATTACGTTTAAATGTTAGCCTTTTCCTTCTGAATGTTTTCGCGATAAAAAATATATTTATCATACCGGAAGCGTAAAATAATACATCTAAGCATATTTGGATAGTAAATTTAATTCTGAGTTTAATGATATAAAAATACTTAAAATTACGTTTAGAATGTTAGCCTTTTCCTTCTGAAAGTTTTCGCGACAAAAAATATATTTATCATACCAGATGCGTAAAATAATACATCCAAGCATTTTTGGATAAGAAATTTAATTCTGAGTTTAATGATACAAAAATACTTAAAATTACGTTTAGAATGTTAGCCTTTTCCTTCTGAAAGTTTTCGCGACAAAAAAATATATTTATCATACCGGAAGCGTAAAATAATACATCCAAGCATTTTTGGATAAGAAATTTAATTCTGAGTTTAATGATACAAAAATACTTAAAATTACGTTTAGAATGTTAGCCTTTTCCTTCTGAAAGTTTTCGCGACAAAAAAATATATTTATCATACCGGAAGCGTAAAATAATACATCCAAGCATTTTTGGATAAGAAATTTAATTCTGAGTTTAATGATATATAAATATTTAAAATTACGTTTAAATGTTAGCCTTTTCCTTCTGAATGTTTTCGCGATAAAAAATATATTTATCATACCGGAAGCGTAAAATAATACATCTAAGCATATTTGGATAGTAAATTTAATTCTGAGTTTAATGATATAAAAATACTTAAAATTACGTTTAGAATGTTAGCCTTTTCCTTCTGAAAGTTTTCGCGACAAAAAATATATTTATCATACCAGAAGCGTAAAATAATACATCCAAGCATTTTTGGATAAGAAATTTAATTCTGAGTTTAATGATACAAAAATACTTAAAATTACGTTTAGAATGTTAGCCTTTTCCTTCTGAAAGTTTTCGCGACAAAAAAATATATTTATCATACCGGAAGCGTAAAATAATACATCCAAGCATTTTTGGATAAGAAATTTAATTCTGAGTTTAATGATATAAAAATATTTAAAATTACGTTTAAAATGTTAGCCTTTTCCTTCTGAATGTTTTAGCGACAAAAAATAGAAGCGTAAAATAATACATCCAAGCATTTTTATATAAGAAATTTAATTCTGAGTATAATGATACAAAAATACTTAAAATTACGTTTAGAATGTTAGCCTTTTCCTTCTGAAAGTTTTCGCGACAAAAAATATATTTATCATACCAGAAGCGTAAAATAATACATCTAAGCATATTTGGATAGGAAATTTAAATCTGAGTTTAATGATATAAAAATACTTAAAATTACGTTTAGATTGTTAGTCTTTTCCTTCTGAAAGTTTTCGCGACAAAAAATATATTTATCATACCAGAAGCGTAAAATAATACATCCAAGCATTTTTATATAAGAAATTTAATTCTGAGTTTAATGATACAATACTTAAAATTACGTTTAGAATGTTAGCCTTTTCCTTCTGAAAGTTTTCGCGACAAAAAATATATTATACCGGAAGCGTAAAATAATACATCCAAGCATTTTTGGATAGTAAATTTAATTCTGAGTTTAATGATATATAAATAAATTACGTTTAGAATGTTAGCCTTTTCCTTCTGAAAGTTTTCGCCACAAAAAATATATTTATCATATCGGCAAGCGTAAAATAATACATCTAAGCATATTTGGATAATAATTTAAATCTGAGTTTAATGATATAAAAATACTTAAAATTACGTTTAGATTGTTAGCCTTTTCCTTCTGAATGTTTTCGCGACAAAAAATATATTTATCATATCGGCAAGCGTAAAATAATACATCTAAGCATATTTGGATAGTAATTTAAATCTGAGTTTAATGATATATAAATATTTAAAATTACGTTTAAATGTTAGCCTTTTCCTTCTGAAAATTTTCGCGACAATAAAATATATTTATCATATCGGGAAGCGTAAAATAATACATCTAAGCATATTTGGATAGGAAATTTAATTCTGAGTTTAATGATATATAAATATTTAAAATTACGTTTAAATGTTAGCCTTTTCCTTCTGAATGTTTTCGCGATAAAAAATATATTTATCATACCGGAAGCGTAAAATAATACATCTAAGCATATTTGGATAGTAAATTTAATTCTGAGTTTAATGATATAAAAATACTTAAAATTACGTTTAGAATGTTAGCCTTTTCCTTCTGAAAGTTTTCGCGACAAAAAATATATTTATCATATCGGCAAGCGTAAAATAATACATCTAAGCATATTTGGATAGGAATTTAAATCTGAGTTTAATGATATAAAAATACTTAAAATTACGTTTAGATTGTTAGTCTTTTCCTTCTGAAAGTTTTCGCGACAAAAAATATATTTATCATACCAGAAGCGTAAAATAATACATCCAAGCATTTTTATATAAGAAATTTAAATCTGAGTTTAATGATACAAAAATACTTAAAATTACGTTTAGAATGTTAGCCTTTTCCTTCTGAAAGTTTTCGCGACAAAAAAATATATTTATCATACCGGAAGCGTAAAATAATACATCCAAGCATTTTTATATAAGAAATTTAATTCTGAGTTTAATGATACAAAAATACTTAAAATTACGTTTAGAATGTTAGCCTTTTCCTTCTGAAAGTTTTCGCGACAAAAAATATATTATACCGGAAGCGTAAAATAATACATCCAAGCATTTTTGGATAGTAAATTTAATTCTGAGTTTAATGATATATAAATAAATTACGTTTAGAATGTTAGCCTTTTCCTTCTGAAAGTTTTCGCCACAAAAAATATATTTATCATATCGGCAAGCGTAAAATAATACATCTAAGCATATTTGGATAATAATTTAAATCTGAGTTTAATGATATAAAAATACTTAAAATTACGTTTAGATTGTTAGCCTTTTCCTTCTGAATGTTTTCGCGACAAAAAATATATTTATCATATCGGCAAGCGTAAAATAATACATCTAAGCATATTTGGATAGTAATTTAAATCTGAGTTTAATGATATATAAATATTTAAAATTACGTTTAAATGTTAGCCTTTTCCTTCTGAAAATTTTCGCGACAATAAAATATATTTATCATATCGGGAAGCGTAAAATAATACATCTAAGCATATTTGGATAGGAAATTTAATTCTGAGTTTAATGATATATAAATATTTAAAATTACGTTTAAATGTTAGCCTTTTCCTTCTGAATGTTTTCGCGATAAAAAATATATTTATCATACCGGAAGCGTAAAATAATACATCCAAGCATTTTTGGATATGAAATTTAATTCTGAGTTTAATGATATAAAAATATTTAAAATTACGTTTAAAATGTTAGCCTTTTCCTTCTGAAAATTTTCGCGACAATAAAATATATTTATCATATCGGGAAGCGTAAAATAATACATCTAAGCATATTTGGATAGGAAATTTAAATCTGAGTTTAATGATATAAAAATACTTAAAATTACGTTTAGATTGTTAGCCTTTTCCTTCTGAATGTTTTCGCGATAAAAAATATATTTATCATACCGGAAGCGTAAAATTATACATCTAAGCATATTTGGATAGTAAATTTAATTCTGAGTTTAATGATATAAAAATACTTAAAATTACGTTTAGAATGTTAGCCTTTTCCTTCTGAAAGTTTTCGCGACAAAAAATATATTTATCATACCGGAAGCGTAAAATAATACATCCAAGCATTTTTGGATATGAAATTTAATTCTGAGTTTAATGATATAAAAATATTTAAAATTACGTTTAAAATGTTAGCCTTTTCCTTCTGAAAATTTTAGCGACAATAATATATATTTATCATATCGGGAAGCGTAAAATAATACATCTAAGCATATTTGGATAGGAAATTTAAATCTGAGTTTAATGATAAAAAAATACTTAAAATTACGTTTAGATTGTTAGCCTTTTCCTTCTGAATGTTTTCGCGATAAAAAATATATTTATCATACCGGAAGCGTAAAATTATACATCTAAGCATATTTGGATAGTAAATTTAAATCTGAGTTTAATGATATAAAAATACTTAAAATTACGTTTAGAATGTTAGCCTTTTCCTTCTGAAAGTTTTCGCGATAAAAAATATATTTATCATACCGGAAGCGTAAAATTATACATCTAAGCATATTTGGATAGTAAATTTAATTCTGAGTTTAATGATATAAAAATACTTAAAATTACGTTTAGAATGTTAGCCTTTTCCTTCTGAAAGTTTTCGCGACAAAAAATATATTTATAATACCGGAAGCGTAAAATAATACATCCAAGCATTTTTGGATAAGAAATTTAATTCTGAGTTTAATTATATAAAAATATTTAAAATTACGTTTAAAATGTTAGCCTTTTCCTTCTGAATGTTTTAGCGACAAAAAATATATTTATCATACCAGAAGCGTAAAATAATACTGCCAGCATTTTTATATAAGAAATTTAATTCTGAGTTTAATGATATAAAAATATTTAAAATTACGTTTAGAATGTAAGCATTTTCCTTCTGAAAGTTTTCGCGACAAAAAATATATTTATCATACCGGAAGCGTAAAATAATACATCCAAGCATTTTTGGATAAGAAATTTAATTCTGAGTTTAATGATATAAAAATATTTAAAATTACGTTTAAAATGTTAGCCTTTTCCTTCTGAATGTTTTAGCGACAAAAAATAGAAGCGTAAAATAATACATCCAAGCATTTTTATATAAGAAATTTAATTCTGAGTTTAATGATACAAAAATACTTAAAATTACGTTTAGAATGTTAGCCTTTTCCTTCTGAAAGTTTTCGCGACAAAAAAATATATTTATCATACCGGAAGCGTAAAATAATACATCCAAGCATTTTTGGATATGAAATTTAATTCTGAGTTAAATGATATAAAAATATTTAAAATTACGTTTAAAATGTTAGCCTTTTCCTTCTGAAAATTTTCGCGACAATAAAATATATTTATCATATCGGGAAGCGTAAAATAATACATCTAAGCATATTTGGATAGGAAATTTAAATCTGAGTTTAATGATATAAAAATACTTAAAATTACGTTTAGATTGTTAGTCTTTTCCTTCTGAAAGTTTTCGCGACAAAAAATATATTTATCATACCAGAAGCGTAAAATAATACATCCAAGCATTTTTATATAAGAAATTTAATTCTGAGTTTAATGATACAAAAATACTTAAAATTACGTTTAGAATGTTAGCCTTTTCCTTCTGAAAGTTTTCGCGACAAAAAATATATTATACCGGAAGCGTAAAATAATACATCCAAGCATTTTTGGATAGTAAATTTAATTCTGAGTTTAATGATATATAAATAAATTACGTTTAGAATGTTAGCCTTTTCCTTCTGAAAGTTTTCGCGACAAAAAATATATTTATCATATCGGCAAGCGTAAAATAATATATCTAAGCATATTTGGATAATAATTTAAATCTGAGTTTAATGATATAAAAATACTTAAAATTACGTTTAGATTGTTAGCCTTTTCCTTCTGAATGTTTTCGCGACAAAAAATATATTTATCATATCAAGCGTAAAATAATACATCTAAGCATATTTGGATAGTAATTTAAATCTGAGTTTAATGATATATAAATATTTAAAATTACGTTTAAATGTTAGCCTTTTCCTTCTGAAAATTTTCGCGACAATAAAATATATTTATCATATCGGGAAGCGTAAAATAATACATCTAAGCATATTTGGATAGTAAATTTAATTCTGAGTTTAATGATATAAAAATACTTAAAATTACGTTTAGAATGTTAGCCTTTTCCTTCTGAAAGTTTTCGCGACAAAAAATATATTTATCATACCAGAAGCGTAAAATAATACATCCAAGCATTTTTATATAAGAAATTTAATTCTGAGTTTAATGATACAAAAATACTTAAAATTACGTTTAGAATGTTAGCCTTTTCCTTCTGAAAGTTTTCGCGACAAAAAATATATTATACCGGAAGCGTAAAATAATACATCCAAGCATTTTTGGATAGTAAATTTAATTCTGAGTTTAATGATATATAAATAAATTACGTTTAGAATGTTAGCCTTTTCCTTCTGAAAGTTTTCGCGACAAAAAATATATTTATCATATCGGCAAGCGTAAAATAATATATCTAAGCATATTTGGATAATAATTTAAATCTGAGTTTAATGATATAAAAATACTTAAAATTACGTTTAGATTGTTAGCCTTTTCCTTCTGAATGTTTTCGCGACAAAAAATATATTTATCATATCGGCAAGCGTAAAATAATACATCTAAGCATATTTGGATAGTAATTTAAATCTGAGTTTAATGATATATAAATATTTAAAATTACGTTTAAATGTTAGCCTTTTCCTTCTGAAAATTTTCGCGACAATAAAATATATTTATCATATCGGGAAGCGTAAAATAATACATCTAAGCATATTTGGATAGGAAATTTAATTCTGAGTTTAATGATATATAAATATTTAAAATTACGTTTAAATGTTAGCCTTTTCCTTCTGAATGTTTTCGCGATAAAAAATATATTTATCATACCGGAAGCGTAAAATAATACATCTAAGCATATTTGGATAGTAAATTTAATTCTGAGTTTAATGATATAAAAATACTTAAAATTACGTTTAGAATGTTAGCCTTTTCCTTCTGAAAGTTTTCGCGACAAAAAATATATTTATCATATCGGCAAGCGTAAAATAATACATCTAAGCATATTTGGATAGGAATTTAAATCTGAGTTTAATGATATAAAAATACTAAAAATTACGTTTAGATTGTTAGTCTTTTCCTTCTGAAAGTTTTCGCGACAAAAAATATATTTATCATACCAGAAGCGTAAAATAATACATCCAAGCATTTTTATATAAGAAATTTAAATCTGAGTTTAATGATACAAAAATACTTAAAATTACGTTTAGAATGTTAGCCTTTTCCTTCTGAAAGTTTTCGCGACAAAAAAATATATTTATCATACCGGAAGCGTAAAATAATACATCCAAGCATTTTTGGATATGAAATTTAATTCTGAGTTTAATGATATAAAAATATTTAAAATTACGTTTAAAATGTTAGCCTTTTCCTTCTGAAAATTTTCGCGACAATAAAATATATTTATCATATCGGGAAGCGTAAAATAATACATCTAAGCATATTTGGATAGGAAATTTAAATCTGAGTTTAATGATAAAAAAATACTTAAAATTACGTTTAGATTGTTAGCCTTTTCCTTCTGAAAGTTTTCGCGACAAAAAATATATTTATCATACCAGAAGCGTAAAATAATACATCCAAGCATTTTTGGATAAGAAATTTAATTCTGAGTTTAATGATATATAAATAAATTACGTTTAGAATGTTAGCCTTTTCCTTCTGAAAGTTTTCGCGACAAAAAATATATTTATCATACCGGAAGCGTAAATTAATACATCTAAGCATATTTGGATAGTAAATTTAATTCTGAGTTTAATGATATAAAAATACTTAAAATTACGTTTAGAATGTTAGCCTTTTCCTTCTGAAAGTTTTCGCGACAAAAAATATATTTATCATATCGGCAAGCGTAAAATAATACATCTAAGCATATTTGGATAGGAAATTTAAATCTGAGTTTAATGATATAAAAATACTTAAAATTACGTTTAGATTGTAAGCCTTTTCCTTCTGAATGTTTTCGCGATAAAAAATATATTTATCATACCGGAAGCGTAAAATTATACATCTAAGCATATTTGGATAGTAAATTTAATTCTGAGTTTAATGATATATAAATAAATTACGTTTAGAATGTTAGCCTTTTCCTTCTGAAAGTTTTCGCGACAAAAAATATATTTATCATACCGGAAGCGTAAAATAATACATCCAAGCATTTTTGGATAAGAAATTTAATTCTGAGTTTAATGATATAAAAATATTTAAAATTACGTTTAATAGCCTTTTCCTTCTGAATGTTTTAGCGACAAAAAATATATTTATCATACCGGAAGCGTAAAATAATACATCCAAGCATTTTTGGATAAGAAATTTAATTCTGAGTTTAATGATATATAAATAAATTACGTTTAGAATGTTAGCCTTTTCCTTCTGAAAGTTTTCGCGACAAAAAATATATTTATCATACCGGAAGCGTAAAATAATACATCCAAGCATTTTTGGATAAGAAATTTAATTCTGAGTTTAATGATATAAAAATATTTAAAATTACGTTTAATAGCCTTTTCCTTCTGAAAGTTTTCGCGACAAAAAATATATTTATCATACCGGAAGCGTAAAATAATACATCCAAGCATTTTTGGATAAGAAATTTAATTCTGAGTTTAATGATATAAAAATATTTAAAATTACGTTTAATAGCCTTTTCCTTCTGAAAGTTTTCGCGACAAAAAATATATTTATCATACCGGAAGCGTAAAATAGTACATCCAAGCATTTTTGGATAAGAAATTTAATTCTGAGTTTAATGATATAAAAATATTTAAAATTACGTTTAATAGCCTTTTCCTTCTGAATGTTTTAGCGACAAAAAATATATTTATCATACCGGAAGCTTAAAATAATACATGCAAGCATTTTTGGATAAGAAATTTAATTCTGAGTTTAATGATATATAAATAAATTACGTTTAGAATGTTAGCCTTTTCCTTCTGAAAGTTTTCGCGACAAAAAATATATTTATCATACCGGAAGCGTAAAATAATACATCCAAGTATTTTTGGATAAGAAATTTAATTCTGAGTTTAATGATATAAAAATATTTAAAATTACGTTTAAAATGTTAGCCTTTTCCTTCTGAATGTTTTAGCGACAAAAAATATATTTATCATACCAGAAGCGTAAAATAATACATCCAAGCATTTTTATATAAGAAATTTAATTCTGAGTTTAATGATACAAAAATACTTAAAATTACGTTTAGAATGTTAGCCTTTTCCTTCTGAAAGTTTTTGAGACAAAAAAATATATTTATCATACCGGAAGCGTAAAATAATACATCCAAGCATTTTTGGATATGAAATTTAATTCTGAGTTTAATGATATAAAAATATTTAAAATTACGTTTAAAATGTTAGCCTTTTCCTTCTGAAAGTTTTCGCGACAATAAAATATATTTATCATATCGGGAAGCGTAAAATAATACTGAAGCATATTTGGATAGGAAATTTAAATCTGAGTTTAATGATATATAAATAAATTACGTTTAGAATGTTAGCATTTTCCTTGTGAATGTTTTAGCAACAAAAAATATATTTATCATACCAGAAGCGTAAAATAATACTGCCAAGCATTTTTATATAAGAAATTTAATTCTGAGTTTAATGATATAAAAATACTTAAAATTAAGTTTAGATTGTTAGCCTTTTCCTTCTGAAAGTTTTCGCGACAAAAAATATATTTATCATACCAGAAGCGTAAAATAATACATCCAAGCATTTTTGGATAAGAAATTTAATTCTGAGTTTAATGATATATAAATAAATTACGTTTAGAATGTTAGCCTTTTCCTTCTGAAAGTTTTCGCGACAAAAAATATATTTATCATACCGGAAGCGTAAAATAATACATCCAAGCATTTTTGGATAAGAAATTTAATTCTGAGTTTAATGATATATAAATATTTAAAATTACATTTAAATGTTAGCCTTTTCCTTCTGAATGTTTTCGCGATAAAAAATATATTTATCATACCGGAAGCGTAAAATAGTACATCCAAGCATTTTTGGATAAGAAATTTAATTCTGAGTTTAATGATATAAAAATATTTAAAATTACGTTTAATAGCCTTTTCCTTCTGAATGTTTTAGCGACAAAAAATATATTTATCATACCGGAAGCGTAAAATAATACATGCAAGCATTTTTGGATAAGAAATTTAATTCTGAGTTTAATGATATATAAATAAATTACGTTTAGAATGTTAGCCTTTTCCTTCTGAAAGTTTTCGCGACAAAAAATATATTTATCATACCGGAAGCGTAAAATAATACATCCAAGTATTTTTGGATAAGAAATTTAATTCTGAGTTTAATGATATAAAAATATTTAAAATTACGTTTAAAATGTTAGCCTTTTCCTTCTGAATGTTTTAGCGACAAAAAATATATTTATCATACCAGAAGCGTAAAATAATACATCCAAGCATTTTTATATAAGAAATTTAATTCTGAGTTTAATGATACAAAAATACTTAAAATTACGTTTAGAATGTTAGCCTTTTCCTTCTGAAAGTTTTTGAGACAAAAAAATATATTTATCATACCGGAAGCGTAAAATAATACATCCAAGCATTTTTGGATATGAAATTTAATTCTGAGTTTAATGATATAAAAATATTTAAAATTACGTTTAAAATGTTAGCCTTTTCCTTCTGAAAGTTTTCGCGACAATAAAATATATTTATCATATCGGGAAGCGTAAAATAATACTGAAGCATATTTGGATAGGAAATTTAAATCTGAGTTTAATGATATATAAATAAATTACGTTTAGAATGTTAGCATTTTCCTTGTGAATGTTTTAGCAACAAAAAATATATTTATCATACCAGAAGCGTAAAATAATACTGCCAAGCATTTTTATATAAGAAATTTAATTCTGAGTTTAATGATATAAAAATACTTAAAATTAAGTTTAGATTGTTAGCCTTTTCCTTCTGAAAGTTTTCGCGACAAAAAATATATTTATCATACCAGAAGCGTAAAATAATACATCCAAGCATTTTTGGATAAGAAATTTAATTCTGAGTTTAATGATATATAAATAAATTACGTTTAGAATGTTAGCCTTTTCCTTCTGAAAGTTTTCGCGACAAAAAATATATTTATCATACCGGAAGCGTAAAATAATACATCCAAGCATTTTTGGATAAGAAATTTAATTCTGAGTTTAATGATATATAAATATTTAAAATTACATTTAAATGTTAGCCTTTTCCTTCTGAATGTTTTCGCGATAAAAAATATATTTATCATACCGGAAGCGTAAAATAATACATCTAAGCATATTTGGATAGTAAATTTAATTCTGAGTTTAATGATATAAAAATACTTAAAATTACGTTTAGAATGTTAGCCTTTTCCTTCTGAAAGTTTTCGCGACAAAAAATATATTTATCATATCGGCAAGCGTAAAATAATACATCTAAGCATATTTGGATAGGAAATTTAAATCTGAGTTTAATGATATAAAAATACTTAAAATTACGTTTAGATTGTTAGTCTTTTCCTTCTGAAAGTTTTCGCGACAAAAAATATATTTATCATACCAGAAGCGTAAAATAATACATCCAAGCATTTTTGGATAAGAAATTTAATTCTGAGTTTAATGATATAAAAATAAATTACGTTTAGAATGTTAGCCTTTTCCTTCTGAAAGTTTTCGCGACAAAAAATATATTTATCATACCGGAAGCGTAAAATAATACATCCAAGCATTTTTGGATAAGAAATTTAATTCTGAGTTTAATGATATAAAAATAAATTACGTTTAGAATGTTAGCCTTTTCCTTCTGAATGTTTTAGCAACAAAAAATATATTTATCATACCAGAAGCGTAAAATAATACTGCCAAGCATTTTTATATAAGAAATTTAATTCTGAGTTTAATGATATAAAAATACTTAAAATTACGTTTAGATTGTTAGTCTTTTCCTTCTGAAAGTTTTCGCGACAAAAAATATATTTATCATACCAGAAGCGTAAAATAATACATCCAAGCATTTTTGGATAAGAAATTTAATTCTGAGTTTAATGATATAAAAATATTTAAAATTTCGTTTAAAATGTTAGCCTTTTCCTTCTGAATGTTTTAGCGACAAAAAATATATTTATCATACCAGAAGCGTAAAATAATACATCCAAGCATTTTTATATAAGAAATTTAATTCTGAGTTTAATGATACAAAAATACTTAAAATTACGTTTAGAATGTTAGCCTTTTCCTTCTGAAAGTTTTCGCGACAAAAAAATATATTTATCATACCAGAAGCGTAAAATAATACATCCAAATATTTTTATATAAGAAATTTAATTCTGAGTTTAATGATATAAAAATACTTAAAATTACGTTTAGATTGTTAGTCTTTTCCTTCTGAAAGTTTTCGCGACAAAAAATATATTTATCATACCGGAAGCGTAAAATAATACATCCAAGCATATTTGGATAGGAAATTTAATTCTGAGTTTAATGATATAAAAATATTTAAAATTACGTTTAAAATGTTAGCCTTTCCTTCTGAAAGTTTTCGCGACAAAAAAATATATTTATCATACCGGAAGCGTAAAATAATACATTCAAGCATTTTTGGATAAAAAATTTAATTCTGAGTTTAATGATATATAAATAATTTACGTTTAGAATGTTAGCCTTTTAATCTGAAAGTTTTCGCGACAAAAAATATATTTATCATATCGGGAAGCGTAAAATAATACATCTAAGCATATTTGGATAGAAAATTTAATTCTGAGTTTAATGATATAAAAATATTTAAAATTACGTTTAAAATGTTAGCCTTTTCCTTCTGAAAGTTTTCGCGACAATAAAATATATTTATCATATCGATAAGCGTAAAATAATACATCCAAGCATTTTTGGATAAAAAATTTAATTCTGAGTTTAATGATATATAAATAATTTACGTTTAGAATGTTAGCCTTTTAATCTGAAAGTTTTCGCGACAAAAAATATATTTATCATATCGGGAAGCGTAAAATAATACATCTAAGCATATTTGGATAGGAAATTTAAATCTGAGTTTAATGATATAAAGATACTTAAAATTACGTTTAGATTGTTAGCCTTTTCCTTCTGAATGTTTTCGCGATAAAAAATATATTTATCATACCGGAAGCGTAAAATAATACATCCAAGCATTTTTGGATAATTTAATTCTGAGTTTAATGATATAAAAATATTTAAAATTACGTTTAAAATGTTAGCCTTTTCCTTCTGAATGTTTTAGCGACAAAAAATATATTTATCATACCAGAAGCGTAAAATAATACTGCCAAGCATTTTTATATAAGAAATTTAATTCTGAGTATAATGATATAAAAATTTTTAAAATTACGTTTAGAATGTTAGCCTTTTCCTTCTGAAAGTTTTCGCGACAAAAAAATATATTTATCATACCGGAAGCGTAAAATAATACATCCAAGCATTTTTGGATATGAAATTTAATTCTGAGTTTAATGATATAAAAATATTTAAAATTACGTTTAAAATGTTAGCCTTTTCCTTCTGAAAGTTTTCGCGACAAAAAATATATTTATCATACCAGAAGCGTAAAATAATACATCCAAGCATTTTTGGATAAGAAATTTTATTCTGAGTTTAATGATATAAAAATTTTTAAAATTACGTTTAGAATGTTAGCCTTTTCCTTCTGATTGTTTTAGCGATAAAAAATATATTTATCATACCAGAAGCGTAAAATAATACATCCAAATATTTTTATATAAGAAATTTAATTCTGAGTTTAATGATATAAAAATACTTAAAATTACGTTTAGATTGTTAGTCTTTTCCTTCTGAAAGTTTTCGCGACAAAAAATATATTTATCATACCGGAAGCGTAAAATAATACATCCAAGCATTTTTGGATAGTAAATTTAATTCTGAGTTTAATGATATATAAATATTTAAAATTACGTTTAAATGTTAGCCTTTTCCTTCTGAATGTTTTCGCGATAAAAAATATATTTATCATATCGGCAAGCGTAAAATAATACATCTAAGCATATTTGGATAGGAAATTTAATTCTGAGTTTAATGATATAAAAATACTTAAAATTACGTTTAGAATGTTAGCCTTTTCCTTCTGAAAGTTTTCGCGACAAAAAATATATTTATCATATCGGCAAGCGTAAAATAATACATCTAAGCATATTTGGATAGGAAATTTAAATCTGAGTTTAATGATATAAAAATACTTAAAATTACGTTTAGATTGTTAGTCTTTTCTTTCTGAAAGTTTTCGCGACAAAAAATATATTTATCATACCAGAAGCGTAAAATAATACATCCAAGCATTTTTGGATAAGAAATTTAATTCTGAGTTTAATGATATAAAAATAAATTACGTTTAGAATGTTAGCCTTTTCCTTCTGAATGTTTTAGCGATAAAAAATATATTTATCATACCGGAAGCGTAAAATAATACATCCAAGCATATTTGGATAGGAAATTTAAATCTGAGTTTAATGATATAAAAATATTTAAAATTACGTTTAAAATGTTAGCCTTTTCCTTCTGAAAGTTTTCGCGACAAAAAAATATATTTATCATACCGGAAGCGTAAAATAATACATCCAAGCATTTTTGGATAAAAAATTTAATTCTGAGTTTAATGATATATAAATAATTTACGTTTAGAATGTTAGCCTTTTAATCTGAAAGTTTTCGCGACAAAAAATATATTTATCATATCGGGAAGCGTAAAATAATACATCTAAGCATATTTGGATAGGAAATTTAATTCTGAGTTTAATGATATAAAAATATTTAAAATTACGTTTAAAATGTTAGCCTTTTCCTTCTGAAAGTTTTCGCGACAATAAAATATATTTATCATATCGGGAAGCGTAAAATAATACATCTAAGCATATTTGGATAGGAAATTTAAATCTGAGTTTAATGATATAAAGATACTTAAAATTACGTTTAGATTGTTAGCCTTTTCCTTCTGAATGTTTTAGCGATAAAAAATATATTTATCATACCGGAAGCGTAAAATAATACATCCAAGCATTTTTGGATAATTTAATTCTGAGTTTAATGATATAAAAATATTTAAAATTACGTTTAAAATGTTAGCCTTTTCCTTCTGAATGTTTTAGCGACAAAAAATATATTTATCATACCAGAAGCGTAAAATAATACTGCCAAGCATTTTTATATAAGAAATTTAATTCTGAGTATAATGATATAAAAATTTTTAAAATTACGTTTAGAATGTTAGCCTTTTCTTTCTGAAAGTTTTCGCGACAAAAAAATATATTTATCATACCGGAAGCGTAAAATAATACATCCAAGCATTTTTGGATATGAAATTTAATTCTGAGTTTAATGATATAAAAATATTTAAAATTACGTTTAAAATGTTAGCCTTTTCCTTCTGAAAGTTTTCGCGACAAAAAATATATTTATCATACCAGAAGCGTAAAATAATACATCCAAGCATTTTTGGATAAGAAATTTTATTCTGAGTTTAATGATATAAAAATTTTTAAAATTACGTTTAGAATGTTAGCCTTTTCCTTCTGATTGTTTTAGCTATAAAAAATATATTTATCATACCAGAAGCGTAAAATAATACATCCAAATATTTTTATATAAGAAATTTAATTCTGAGTTTAATGATATAAAAATACTTAAAATTACGTTTAGATTGTTAGTCTTTTCCTTCTGAAAATTTTCGCGACAAAAAATATATTTATCATACCAGAAGCGTAAAATAATACATCCAAGCATTTTTGGATAAGAAATTTAATTCTGAGTTTAATGATATATAAATACTTAAAATTACGTTTAGAATGTTAGCCTTTTCCTTCTGAAAGTTTTCGCGACAAAAAATATATTTATAATACCGGAAGCGTAAAATAATGCATCCAAGCATTTTTGGATAAGAAATTCTGAGTTTAATTATATAAAAATATTTAAAATTACGTTTAATAGCCTTTTCCTTCTGAATGTTTTAGCGACAAAAAATATATTTATCATACCAGAAGCGTAAAATAATACTGCCAAGCATTTTTATATAAGAAATTTAATTCTGAGTTTAATGATATAAAAATATTTAAAATTACGTTTAGAATGTAAGCATTTTCCTTCTGAAAGTTTTCGCGACAAAAAATATATTTATCATACCGGAAGCGTAAAATAATATATCCAAGCATTTTTGGATAAGAAATTTAATTCTGAGTTTAATGATATAAAAATATTTAAAATTACGTTTAAAATGTTAGCCTTTTCCTTCTGAAAGTTTTAGCGACAATAAAATATATTTATCATATCGGGAAGCGTAAAATAATACATCTAAGCATATTTGGATAGGAAATTTAAATCTGAGTTTAATGATATAAAAATACTTAAAATTACGTTTAGATTGTTAGCCTTTTCCTTCTGAAAGTTTTCGCGACAAAAAATATATTTATCATACCGGAAGCGTAAAATTATACATCCAAGCATTTTTGGATAAGAAATTTAATTCTGAGTTTAATGATATATAAATATTTAAAATTACGTTTAAATGTTAGCCTTTTCCTTCTGAATGTTTTCGCGATAAAAAATATATTTATCATACAGGAAGCGTAAAATAATACATCTAAGCATATTTGGATAGTAAATTTAATTCTGAGTTTAATGATATAAAAATACTTAAAATTACGTTTAGAATGTTAGCCTTTTCCTTCTGAAAGTTTTCGCGACAAAAAATATATTTATCATATCGGCAAGCGTAAAATAATACATCTAAGCATATTTGGATAGGAAATTTAAATCTGAGTTTAATGATATAAAAATACTTAAAATTACGTTTAGATTGTTAGTCTTTTCCTTCTGAAAGTTTTCGCGACAAAAAATATATTTATCATACCAGAAGCGTAAAATAATACATCCAAGCATTTTTGGATAAGAAATTTAATTCTGAGTTTAATGATATATAAATATTTAAAATTACGTTTAAATGTTAGCCTTTTCCTTCTGAATGTTTTCGCGATAAAAAATATATTTATCATACCGGAAGCGTAAAATAATACATCTAAGCATATTTGGATAGTAAATTTAATTCTGAGTTTAATGATATAAAAATACTTAAAATTACGTTTAGAATGTTAGCCTTTTCCTTCTAAAAGTTTTCGCGACAAAAAATATATTTATCATACCAGAAGCGTAAAATAATACATCCAAATATTTTTATATAATAAATTTAATTCTGAGTTTAATGATATAAAAATACTTAAAATTACGTTTAGAATGTTAGCCTTTTCCTTCTAAAAGTTTTCGCGACAAAAAATATATTTATCATACCAGAAGCGTAAAATAATACATCCAAGCATTTTTGGATAAGAAATTTAATTCTGAGTTTAATGATATATAAATAAATTACGTTTAGAATGTTAGCCTTTTCCTTCTGAAAGTTTTCGCGACAAAAAATATATTTATCATACCGGAAGCGTAAAATAATACATCTAAGCATATTTGGATAGTAAATTTAATTCTGAGTTTAATGATATAAAAATACTTAAAATTACGTTTAGAATGTTAGCCTTTTCCTTCTGATTGTTTTAGCGATAAAAAATATATTTATCATACCAGAAGCGTAAAATAATACATCCAAATATTTTTATATAAGAAATTTAATTCTGAGTTTAATGATATAAAAATACTTAAAATTACGTTTAGATTGTTAGTCTTTTCCTTCTGAAAGTTTTCGCGACAAAAAATATATTTATCATATCGGCAAGCGTAAAATAATACATCTAAGCATATTTGGATAGGAAATTTAAATCTGAGTTTAATGATATAAAAATACTTAAAATTACGTTTAGATTGTTAGTCTTTTCCTTCTGAAAGTTTTCGCGACAAAAAATATATTTATCATACCAGAAGCGTAAAATAATACATCCAAGCATTTTTGGATAAGAAATTTAATTCTGAGTTTAATGATATAAAAATATTTAAAATTACGTTTAAAATGTTAGCCTTTTCCTTCTGAAAGTTTTCGCGACAAAAAAATATATTTATCATACCGGAAGCGTAAAATAATACATCCAAGCATTTTTGGATAAAAAATTTAATTCTGAGTTTAATGATATATAAATAATTTACGTTTAGAATGTTAGCCTTTTCCTTCTGAAAGTTTTCGCGACAAAAAATATATTTATCATACCGGAAGCGTAAAATAATACATCCAAGCATTTTTGGATAAGAAATTTAATTCTGAGTTTAATGATATATAAATATTTAAAATTACGTTTAAATGTTAGCCTTTTCCTTCTGAATGTTTTCGCGATAAAAAATATATTTATCATACCGGAAGCGTAAAATAATACATCTAAGCATATTTGGATAGTAAATTTAATTCTGAGTTTAATGATATAAAAATACTTAAAATTACGTTTAGAATGTAAGCCTTTTCCTTCTTAAAGTTTTCGCGACAAAAAATATATTTATCATATCGGCAAGCGTAAAATAATACATCTAAGCATATTTGGATAGTAAATTTAATTCTGAGTTTAATGATATAAAAATACTTAAAATTACGTTTAGAATGTTAGCCTTTTCCTTCTGAAAGTTTTCGCGACAAAAAATATATTTATCATAACGGAAGCGTAAAATAATACATCTAAGCATATTTGGATAGTAAATTTAATTCTGAGTTTAATGATATAAAAATACTTAAAATTACGTTTAGAATGTTAGCCTTTTCCTTCTGAAAGTTTTCGCGACAAAAAATATATTTATAATACCGGAAGCGTAAAATAATACATCCAAGCATTTTTGGATAAGAAATTTAATTCTGAGTTTAATGATATAAAAATATTTAAAATTACGTTTAAAATGTTAGCCTTTTCCTTCTGAAAGTTTTCGCGACAATAAAATATATTTATCATATCGGGAAGCGTAAAATAATACATCTAAGCATATTTGGATAGTAAATTTAATTCTGAGTTTAATGATATAAAAATACTTAAAATTACGTTTAGAATGTTAGCCTTTTCCTTCTTAAAGTTTTCGCGACAAAAAATATATTTATCATAACGGAAGCGTAAAATAATACATCTAAGCATATTTGGATAGTAAATTTAATTCTGAGTTTAATGATATAAAAATACTTAAAATTACGTTTAGAATGTTAGCCTTTTCCTTCTGAAAGTTTTCGCGACAAAAAATATATTTATCATAACGGAAGCGTAAAATAATACATCTAAGCATATTTGGATAGGAAATTTAAATCTGAGTTTAATGATATATAAATAAATTACGTTTAGAATGTTAGCCTTTTCCTTCTGAAAGTTTTCGCGACAAAAAATATATTTATCATACCAGAAGCGTAAAATAATACATCCAAGCATTTTTGGATAAGAAATTTAATTCTGAGTTTAATGATATATAAATAAATTACGTTTAGAATGTTAGCCTTTTCCTTCTGAAAGTTTTCGCGACAAAAAATATATTTATCATACCGGAAGCGTAAAATAATACATCCAAGCATTTTTATATAAGAAATTTAATTCTGAGTTTAATGATATATAAATAAATTACGTTTAAAATGTTAGCCTTTTCCTTCTGAAAGTTTTCGCGACAATAAAATATATTTATCATATCGGGAAGCGTAAAATAATACATCTAAGCATATTTGGATAGTAAATTTAATTCTGAGTTTAATGATATAAAACAACTTAAAATTACGTTTAGATTGTTAGTCTTTTCCTTCTGAAAGTTTTCGCGACAAAAAATATATTTATCATACCAGAAGCGTAAAATAATACATCCAAGCATTTTTGGATAAGAAATTTAATTCTGAGTTTAATGATATATAAATAAATTACGTTTAGAATGTTAGCCTTTTCCTTCTGAAAGTTTTCGCGACAAAAAATATATTTATCATACCGGAAGCGTAAAATAATACATCCAAGCATTTTTGGATAAGAAATTTAATTCTGAGTTTAATGATATATAAATATTTAAAATTACGTTTAAATGTTAGCCTTTTCCTTCTGAATGTTTTCGCGATAAAAAATATATTTATCATACCGGAAGCGTAAAATAATACATCTAAGCATATTTGGATAGTAAATTTAATTATGAGTTTAATGATATAAAAATACTTAAAATTACGTTTAGAATGTTAGCCTTTTCCTTCTGAAAGTTTTCGCGACAAAAAATATATTTATCATATCGGCAAGCGTAAAATAATACATCTAAGCATATTTGGATAGGAAATTTAAATCTGAGTTTAATGATATAAAAATACTTAAAATTACGTTTAAAATGTTAGCCTTTTCCTTCTGAAAGTTTTCGCGACAATAAAATATATTTATCATATCGGGAAGCGTAAAATAATACATCTAAGCATTGGATAGGAAATTTAATTCTGAGTTTAATGATATAAAAATATTTAAAATTACGTTTAAAATGTTAGCCTTTTCCTTCTGAATGTTTTAGCGACAAAAAATATATTTATCATACCAGAAGCGTAAAATAATACTGCCAAGCATTTTTATATAAGAAATTTAATTCTGAGTTTAATTATATAAAAATATTTAAAATTACGTTTAAAATGTTAGCCTTTTCCTTCTGAATGTTTTAGCGACAAAAAATATATTTATCATACCAGAAGCGTAAAATAATACTGCCAGCATTTTTATATAAGAAATTTAATTCTGAGTTTAATGATATAAAAATATTTAAAATTACATTTAGAATGTAAGCATTTTCCTTCTGAAAGTTTTCGCGACAAAAAATATATTTATCATACCGGAAGCGTAAAATAATACATCCAAGCATTTTTGGATAAGAAATTTAATTCTGAGTTTAATGATATAAAAATATTTAAAATTACGTTTAAAATGTTAGCCTTTTCCTTCTGAAAATTTTCGCGACAATAAAATATATTTATCATATCGGGAAGCGTAAAATAATACATCCAAGCATTTTTATATAAGAAATTTAATTCTGAGTTTAATGATACAAAAATACTTAAAATTACGTTTAGAATGTTAGCCTTTTCCTTCTGAAAGTTTTCGCGACAAAAAATATATTATACCGGAAGCGTAAAATAATACATCTAAGCATATTTGGATAGTAAATTTAATTATGAGTTTAATGATATAAAAATACTTAAAATTACGTTTAGAATGTTAGCCTTTTCCTTCTGAAAGTTTTCGCGACAAAAAATATATTTATCATATCGGCAAGCGTAAAATAATACATCTAAGCATATTTGGATAGGAAATTTAAATCTGAGTTTAATGATATAAAAATACTTAAAATTACGTTTAAAATGTTAGCCTTTTCCTTCTGAAAGTTTTCGCGACAATAAAATATATTTATCATATCGGGAAGCGTAAAATAATACATCTAAGCATTGGATAGGAAATTTAATTCTGAGTTTAATGATATAAAAATATTTAAAATTACGTTTAAAATGTTAGCCTTTTCCTTCTGAATGTTTTAGCGACAAAAAATATATTTATCATACCAGAAGCGTAAAATAATACTGCTAAGCATTTTTATATAAGAAATTTAATTCTGAGTTTAATTATATAAAAATATTTAAAATTACGTTTAAAATGTTAGCCTTTTCCTTCTGAATGTTTTAGCGACAAAAAATATATTTATCATACCAGAAGCGTAAAATAATACTGCCAGCATTTTTATATAAGAAATTTAATTCTGAGTTTAATGATATAAAAATATTTAAAATTACATTTAGAATGTAAGCATTTTCCTTCTGAAAGTTTTCGCGACAAAAAATATATTTATCATACCGGAAGCGTAAAATAATACATCCAAGCATTTTTGGATAAGAAATTTAATTCTGAGTTTAATGATATAAAAATATTTAAAATTACGTTTAAAATGTTAGCCTTTTCCTTCTGAATGTTTTAGCGACAAAAAATATATTTATTATACCAGAAGCGTAAAATAATACATCCAAGCATTTTTATATAAGAAATTTAATTCTGAGTTTAATGATACAAAAATACTTAAAATTACGTTTAGAATGTTAGCCTTTTCCTTCTGAAAGTTTTCGCGACAAAAAAATATATTTATCATACCGGAAGCGTAAAATAATACATCCAAGCATTTTTGGATATGAAATTTAATTCTGAGTTAAATGATATAAAAATATTTAAAATTACGTTTAAAATGTTAGCCTTTTCCTTCTGAAAATTTTCGCGACAATAAAATATATTTATCATATCGGGAAGCGTAAAATAATACATCCAAGCATTTTTATATAAGAAATTTAATTCTGAGTTTAATGATACAAAAATACTTAAAATTACGTTTAGAATGTTAGCCTTTTCCTTCTGAAAGTTTTCGCGACAAAAAATATATTATACCGGAAGCGTAAAATAATACATCCAAGCATTTTTGGATATGAAATTTAATTCTGAGTTAAATGATATAAAAATATTTAAAATTACGTTTAAAATGTTAGCCTTTTCCTTCTGAAAATTTTCGCGACAATAAAATATATTTATCATATCGGGAAGCGTAAAATAATACACCCAAGCATTTTTATATAAGAAATTTAATTCTGAGTTTAATGATACAAAAATACTTAAAATTACGTTTAGAATGTTAGCCTTTTCCTTCTGAAAGTTTTCGCGACAAAAAAATATATTTATCATACCGGAAGCGTAAAATAATACATCCAAGCATTTTTGGATAAGAAATTTAATTCTGAGTTTAATGATATAAAAATATTTAAAATTACGTTTAAAATGTTAGTCTTTTCCTTCTGAAAGTTTTCGCGACAAAAAATATATTTATCATACCAGAAGCGTAAAATAATACATCCAAGCATTTTTATATAAGAAATTTAATTCTGAGTTTAATGATACAAAAATACTTAAAATTACGTTTAGAATGTTAGCCTTTTCCTTCTGAAAGTTTTCGCGACAAAAAATATATTTATCATACCAGAAGTGTAAAATAATACATCCAAGCATTTTTGGATAGTAAATTTAATTCTGAGTTTAATGATATATAAATAAATTACGTTTAGAATGTTAGCCTTTTCCTTCTGAAAGTTTTCGCGACAAAAAATATATTTATCATATCGGCAAGCGTAAAATAATACATCTAAGCATATTTGGATAGGAATTTAAATCTGAGTTTAATGATATAAAAATACTTAAAATTACGTTTAGATTGTTAGCCTTTTCCTTCTGAATGTTTTCGCGACAAAAAATATATTTATCATATCGGCAAGCGTAAAATAATACATCTAAGCATATTTGGATAGGAATTTAAATCTGAGTTTAATGATATATAAATATTTAAAATTACGTTTAAATGTTAGCCTTTTCCTTCTGAAAATTTTCGCGACAATAAAATATATTTATCATATCGGGAAGCGTAAAATAATACATCTAAGCATATTTGGATAGGAAATTTAATTCTGAGTTTAATGATATATAAATATTTAAAATTACGTTTAAATGTTAGCCTTTTCCTTCTGAATATTTTCGCGATAAAAAATATATTTATCATACCGGAAGCGTAAAATAATACATCTAAGAAATTTGGATAGTAAATTTAATTCTGAGTTTAATGATATAAAAATACTTAAAATTACGTTTAGAATGTTAGCCTTTTCCTTCTGAAAGTTTTCGCGACAAAAAATATATTTATCATATCGGCAAGCGTAAAATAATACATCTAAGCATATTTGGATAGGAAATTTAAATCTGAGTTTAATGATATAAAAATACTTAAAATTACCTTTAGATTGTTAGTCTTTTCCTTCTGAAAGTTTTCGCGACAAAAAATATATTTATCATACCGGAAGCGTAAAGAAATACATCTAAGCATATTTGGATAGTAAATTTAATTCTGAGTTTAATGATATAAAAATATTTAAAATTACGTTTAAAATGTTAGCCTTTTCCTTCTGAAAGTTTTCGCGACAATAAAATATATTTATCATATCGGGAAGCGTAAAATAATACATCTAAGCATTGGATAGGAAATTTAATTCTGAGTTTAATGATATAAAAATACTTAAAATTACGTTTAGAATGTTAGCCTTTTCCTTCTGAAAGTTTTCGCGACAAAAAAATATATTTATCATACCGGAAGCGTAAAATAATACATCCAAGCATTTTTGGATATGAAATTTAATTCTGAGTTAAATGATATAAAAATATTTAAAATTACGTTTAAAATGTTAGCCTTTTCCTTCTGAAAGTTTTCGCGACAATAAAATATATTTATCATATCGGGAAGCGTAAAATAATACATCTAAGCATTGGATAGGAAATTTAATTCTGAGTTTAATGATATAAAAATACTTAAAATTACGTTTAGAATGTTAGCCTTTTCCTTCTGAAAATTTTCGCGACAATAAAATATATTTATCATATCGGGAAGCGTAAAATAATACATCCAAGCATTTTTATATAAGAAATTTAATTCTGAGTTTAATGATACAAAAATACTTAAAATTACGTTTAGAATGTTAGCCTTTTCCTTCTGAAAGTTTTCGCGACAAAAAATATATTATACCGGAAGCGTAAAATAATACATCCAAGCATTTTTGGATATGAAATTTAATTCTGAGTTAAATGATATAAAAATATTTAAAATTACGTTTAAAATGTTAGCCTTTTCCTTCTGAAAATTTTCGCGACAATAAAATATATTTATCATATCGGGAAGCGTAAAATAATACACCCAAGCATTTTTATATAAGAAATTTAATTCTGAGTTTAATGATATAAAAATATTTAAAATTACGTTTAAAATGTTAGCCTTTTCCTTCTGAAAGTTTTCGCGACAATAAAATATATTTATCATATCGGGAAGCGTAAAATAATACATCTAAGCATTGGATAGGAAATTTAATTCTGAGTTTAATGATATAAAAATACTTAAAATTACGTTTAGAATGTTAGCCTTTTCCTTCTGAAAGTTTTCGCGACAAAAAAATATATTTATCATACCGGAAGCGTAAAATAATACATCCAAGCATTTTTGGATATGAAATTTAATTCTGAGTTAAATGATATAAAAATATTTAAAATTACGTTTAAAATGTTAGCCTTTTCCTTCTGAAAGTTTTCGCGACAAAAAAATATATTTATCATACCGGAAGCGTAAAATAATACATCCAAGCATTTTTGGATAAGAAATTTAATTCTGAGTTTAATGATATAAAAATATTTAAAATTACGTTTAAAATGTTAGCCTTTTCCTTCTGAAAGTTTTCGCGACAAAAAAATATATTTATCATACCGGAAGCGTAAAATAATACATCCAAGCATTTTTGGATATGAAATTTAATTCTGAGTTAAATGATATAAAAATATTTAAAATTACGTTTAAAATGTTAGCCTTTTCCTTCTGAAAATTTTCGCGACAATAAAATATATTTATCATATCGGGAAGCGTAAAATAATACACCCAAGCATTTTTATATAAGAAATTTAATTCTGAGTTTAATGATATAAAAATATTTAAAATTACGTTTAAAATGTTAGCCTTTTCCTTCTGAAAGTTTTCGCGACAATAAAATATATTTATCATATCGGGAAGCGTAAAATAATACATCTAAGCATTGGATAGGAAATTTAATTCTGAGTTTAATGATATAAAAATACTTAAAATTACGTTTAGAATGTTAGCCTTTTCCTTCTGAAAGTTTTCGCGACAATAAAATATATTTATCATATCGGGAAGCGTAAAATAATACACCCAAGCATTTTTATATAAGAAATTTAATTCTGAGTTTAATGATATAAAAATATTTAAAATTACGTTTAAAATGTTAGCCTTTTCCTTCTGAAAGTTTTCGCGACAAAAAATATATTTATCATACCAGAAGCGTAAAATAATACATCCAAGCATTTTTGGATAGTAAATTTAATTCTGAGTTTAATGATATATAAATAAATTACGTTTAGAATGTTAGCCTTTTCCTTCTGAAAGGTTTCGCGACAAAAAATATATTTATCATATCGGCAAGCGTAAAATAATACATCTAAGCATATTTGGATAGGAATTTAAATCTGAGTTTAATGATATAAAAATACTTAAAATTACGTTTAGATTGTTAGCCTTTTCCTTCTGAATGTTTTCGCGACAAAAAATATATTTATCATATCGGCAAGCGTAAAATAATACATCTAAGCATATTTGGATAGGAATTTAAATCTGAGTTTAATGATATATAAATATTTAAAATTACGTTTAAATGTTAGCCTTTTCCTTCTGAAAATTTTCGCGACAATAAAATATATTTATCATATCGGGAAGCGTAAAATAATACATCTAAGCATATTTGGATAGGAAATTTAATTCTGAGTTTAATGATATATAAATATTTAAAATTACGTTTAAATGTTAGCCTTTTCCTTCTGAATATTTTCGCGATAAAAAATATATTTATCATACCGGAAGCGTAAAATAATACATCTAAGAAATTTGGATAGTAAATTTAATTCTGAGTTTAATGATATAAAAATACTTAAAATTACGTTTAGAATGTTAGCCTTTTCCTTCTGAAAGTTTTCGCGACAAAAAATATATTTATCATATCGGCAAGCGTAAAATAATACATCTAAGCATATTTGGATAGGAAATTTAAATCTGAGTTTAATGATATAAAAATACTTAAAATTACGTTTAGATTGTTAGTCTTTTCCTTCTGAAAGTTTTCGCGACAAAAAATATATTTATCATACCGGAAGCGTAAAGATAATACATCTAAGCATATTTGGATAGTAAATTTAATTCTGAGTTTAATGATATAAAAATATTTAAAATTACGTTTAAAATGTTAGCCTTTTCCTTCTGAAAGTTTTCGCGACAATAAAATATATTTATCATATCGGGAAGCGTAAAATAATACATCTAAGCATTTGGATAGGAAATTTAATTCTGAGTTTAATGATATAAAAATATTTAAAATTACGTTTAAAATGTTAGCCTTTTCCTTCTGAATGTTTTAGCGATAAAAAATATATTTATCATACCAGAAGCGTAAAATAATACATGCCAAGCATTTTTATATAAGAAATTTAATTCTGAGTTTAATGATATAAAAATATTTAAAATTACGTTTAAAATGTTAGCCTTTTCCTTCTGAAAGTTTTCGCGACAATAAAATATATTTATCATATCGGGAAGCGTAAAATAATACATCTAAGCATATTTGGATAGGAAATTTAAATATGAGTTTAATGATATAAAAATACTTAAAATTACGTTTAGATTGTTAGCCTTTTCCTTCTGAATGTTTTCGCGATAAAAAATATATTTATCATACCGGAAGCGTAAAGAAATACATCTAAGCATATTTGGATAGTAAATTTAATTCTGAGTTTAATGATATAAAAATATTTAAAATTACGTTTAAAATGTTAGCCTTTTCCTTCTGAAAGTTTTCGCGACAATAAAATATATTTATCATATCGGGAAGCGTAAAATAATACATCTAGCATTGGATAGGAAATTTAATTCTGAGTTTAATGATATAAAAATATTTAAAATTACGTTTAAAATGTTAGCCTTTTCCTTCTGAATGTTTTAGCGACAAAAAATATATTTATCATACCAGAAGCGTAAAATAATACTGCCAATCATTTTTATATAAGAAATTTAATTCTGAGTTTAATGATATAAAAATATTTAAAATTACGTTTAAAATGTTAGCCTTTTCCTTCTGAAAGTTTTCGCGACAATAAAATATATTTATCATATCGGGAAGCGTAAAATAATACATCTACATCCAAGCATTTTTGGATAAGAAATTTAATTCTGAGTTTAATGATATATAAATAAATTACGTTTAGAATGTTAGCCTTTTCCTTCTGAAAGTTTTCGCGACCAAAAATATATTTATCATACCGGAAGCGTAAAATAATACATCCAAGCATTTTTGGATAAGAAATTTAATTCTGAGTTTAATGATATATAAATATTTAGAATTACGTTTAAATGTTAGCCTTTTCCTTCTGAATGTTTTAGCGATAAAAAATATATTTATCATACCGGAAGCGTAAAATAATACATCTAAGCATATTTAGATAGTAAATTTAATTCTGAGTTTAATGATATAAAAATACTTAAAATTACGTTTAGAATGTTAGCCTTTTCCTTCTGAAAGTTTTCGCGACAAAAAATATATTTATCATATCGGCAAGCGTAAAATAATACATCTAAGCATATTTGGATAGGAAATTTAAATCTGAGTTTAATGATATAAAAATACTTAAAATTACGTTTAGATTGTTAGCCTTTTCCTTCTGAATGTTTTCGCGATAAAAAAT